>NW_026287153.1:0-56889 GCF_023373465.1 Oncorhynchus keta | reverse complement strand
AGTAGATCTCTGGTCTATCAAAGTATAACAGAGACAGTAGATCTAGCTGGTCTGTAATAATATAGAGACAGTATATCAAGCTGGTCTGTCAAAATAATAGAGACAGTAGTTCTAGCTGGTCTGTCATAATATATTAGAGACAGTAGATCAAGCTGGTCTGTCAAAATATAATAGAGACAGTAGATCTAGCTGGTCTGTGATAATACAATAGATACAGTAGATCTACCTGGTCTGTCATAATATTATAGAGACAGTAGATCTAGCTGGTATGTCATACAATAGAGACAGTAGATCTAGCTGGTCTGTCATAATATAATAGAGACTGTAGATCTAGCTGGTCTGTCATAATATAATAGAGACAGTAGATCAAGCTGGTCTGTCAAAATATAACAGAGACAGTAGTTCTAGCTGGTCTGTCATAATATAATAGAGACAGTAGATCAAGCTGGTCTGTCATAATATAATAGAGACAGTAGATCGAGCTGGTATATCAAAATATAATAGAGACAATAGATCAAGCTGGTCTGTAATAATATAATAGAGACAGTATATCAAGCTGGTCTGTCAAAATATAACAGAGACAGTAGTTCTAGCTGGTCTGTCATAATATAATAGAGACAGTAGATCTAGCTGGTCTGTCATAATATAATAGAGACAGTAGATCTAGCTGATCTGTCATAATACAATAGAGACAGCAAATCTTGCTGGTCTGGGATAATACAATAGAGACAGTAGATCTACCTGGTCTGTCATAATATAATAGAGACAGAAGATCAAGCTGGTCTGTCATAATATAATAGAGACAGTAGATCTAGCTGGTCTATCAAAGTATAACAGAGACAGTAGTTCTAGCTGGTCTGTCATAATATAATAGAGATAGTAGATCTAGCTGGTCTGTCATAATATAATAGAGACAGTAGATCTAGCTGGGATGTCATACAATAGAGACAGTAGATCTAGCTGGTCTTTCATAATATAATAGCGACAGTAGATCTAGCTGGTCTGTCATAATATAATAGAGACAGTAGATCTAGCTGGTATGTAATACAATAGAGACAGTAGATCTAGCTGGTCTGTCATAATATAATAGAGACTGTAGATCTAGCTGGTCTGTCATAATATAATAGAGACAGTAGATCAAGCTGGTCTGTCAAAATATAACAGAGACAGTAGATCAAGCTGGTCTGTCATAATATAATAGAGACAGTAGATCAAGCTGGTATGTAATATAACAGAGACAGTAGTTCTAGCTGGTCTGTCATAATATAATAGAGACAGTAGATCTACCAGGTCTGTCAAAATATAACAGAGACATTAGATCTAGCTGGTCTGTCATAATATAATAGAGATAGTAGATCTAGCTGGTCTGTCATAATATATTAGAGACAGTAGATCAAGCTGGTCTGTCAAAATATAATAGATACAGTAGATCTACCTGGTCTGTCATAATATTTTAGAGACAGTAGATCTAGCTGGTATGTCATACAATAGAGACAGTAGATCTAGCTGGTCTTTCATAATATAATAGAGACAGTAGATCAAGCTGGTATGTAATATAACAGAGACAGTAGTTCTAGCTGGTCTGTCATAATATAATAGAGACAGTAGATCTACCAGGTCTGTCAAAATATAACAGAGACATTAGATCTAGCTGGTCTGTCATAATATAATAGAGAGTAGATCTAGCTGGTCTATCAAAGTATAACAGAGACAGTAGATCTAGCTGGTCTGTAATAATATAGAGACAGTATATCAAGCTGGTCTGTCAAAATATAACAGAGACAGTAGTTCTAGCTGGTCTGTCATAATATATTAGAGACAGTAGATCAAGCTGGTCTGTCAAAATATAATAGAGACAGTAGATCTAGCTGGTCTGTGATAATACAATAGATACAGTAGATCTACCTGGTCTGTCATAATATTATAGAGACAGTAGATCTAGCTGGTATGTCATACAATAGAGACAGTAGATCTAGCTGGTCTTTCATAATATAATAGCGACAGTAGATCTAGCTGGTCTGTCATAATATAATAGAGACAGTAGATCAAGCTGGTCTGTCAAAATATAACAGAGACAGTAGTTCTAGCTGGTCTGTCATAATATAATAGAGACAGTAGATCAAGCTGGTCTGTCATAATATAATAGAGACAGTAGATCGAGCTGGTATATCAAAATATAATAGAGACAATAGATCAAGCTGGTCTGTAATAATATAATAGAGACAGTATATCAAGCTGGTCTGTCAAAATATAACAGAGACAGTAGTTCTAGCTGGTCTGTCATAATATAATAGAGACAGTAGATCTAGCTGGTCTGTCATAATATAATAGAGACAGTAGATCTAGCTGGTATGTAATACAATAGAGACAGTAGATCTAGCTGGTCTGTCATAATATAATAGAGACTGTAGATCTAGCTGGTCTGTCATAATATAATAGAGACAGTAGATCAAGCTGGTCTGTCAAAATATAACAGAGACAGTAGATCAAGCTGGTCTGTCATAATATTATAGAGACAGTAGATCTAGCTGGTATATCAAAATATAATAGAGACAATAGATCAAGCTGGTCTGTCAAAATATAATAGAGACAATAGATCAAGCTGGTCTGTCAAAATATAATAGAGACAGTAGATCTAGCTGGTCTGTCATAATATAATAGAGACAGTAGATCTAGCTGGTCTGTCATAATATATTAGAGACAGTAGATCAAGCTGGTCTGTCAAAATATAATAGAGACAGTAGATCTAGCTGGTCTGTGATAATACAATAGATACAGTAGATCTACCTGGTCTGTCATAATATTTTAGAGACAGTAGATCTAGCTGGTATGTCATACAATAGAGACAGTAGATCTAGCTGGTCTTTCATAATATAATAGAGACAGTAGATCAAGCTGGTATGTAATATAACAGAGACAGTAGTTCTAGCTGGTCTGTCATAATATAATAGAGACAGTAGATCTACCAGGTCTGTCAAAATATAACAGAGACATTAGATCTAGCTGGTCTGTCATAATATAATAGAGAGTAGATCTAGCTGGTCTATCAAAGTATAACAGAGACAGTAGATCTAGCTGGTCTGTAATAATATAGAGACAGTATATCAAGCTGGTCTGTCAAAATATAACAGAGACAGTAGTTCTAGCTGGTCTGTCATAATATATTAGAGACAGTAGATCAAGCTGGTCTGTCAAAATATAATAGAGACAGTAGATCTAGCTGGTCTGTGATAATACAATAGATACAGTAGATCTACCTGGTCTGTCATAATATTATAGAGACAGTAGATCTAGCTGGTATGTCATACAATAGAGACAGTAGATCTAGCTGGTCTTTCATAATATAATAGCGACAGTAGATCTAGCTGGTCTGTCATAATATAATAGAGACAGTAGATCAAGCTGGTCTGTCAAAATATAACAGAGACAGTAGTTCTAGCTGGTCTGTCATAATATAATGGAGACAGTAGATCAAGCTGGTCTGTCATAATATAATAGAGACAGTAGATCGAGCTGGTATATCAAAATATAATAGAGACAATAGATCAAGCTGGTCTGTAATAATATAATAGAGACAGTATATCAAGCTGGTCTGTCAAAATATAAATAGAGACAGTAGTTCTAGCTGGTCTGTCATAATATAATAGAGACAGTAGATCTAGCTGGTCTGTCATAATATAATAGAGACAGTAGATCTAGCTGATCTGTCATAATACAATAGAGACAGCAAATCTTGCTGGTCTGGGATAATACAATAGAGACAGTAGATCTACCTGGTCTGTCATAATATAATAGAGACAGTAGATCAAGCTGGTCTGTCATAATATAATAGAGACAGTAGATCTAGCTGGTCTATCAAAGTATAACAGAGACAGTAGTTCTAGCTGGTCTGTCATAATATAATAGAGATAGTAGATCTAGCTGGTCTGTCATAATATAATAGAGACAGTAGATCAAGCTGGTCTGTCATAATATAATAGAGACAGTAGATCTAGCTGGTCTATCAAAGTATAACAGAGACAGTAGTTCTAGCTGGTCTGTCATAATATAATAGAGATAGTAGATCTAGCTGGTCTGTCATAATATATTAGAGACAGTAGATCAAGCTGGTCTGTCAAAATATAATAGATACAGTAGATCTACCTGGTCTGTCATAATATTTTAGAGACAGTAGATCTAGCTGGTCTTTCATAATATAATAGCGACAGTTGATCTAGCTGGTCTGTCATAATATTATAGAGACAGTAGATCGAGCTGGTCTGTCATAATATAATAGAGACAGTAGATCTAGCTGGTATGTAATACAATAGAGACAGTAGATCTAGCTGGTCTGTCATAATATAATAGATACAGTAGATATAGCTGGTCTGTCAAATATAACAGAGACAGTAGTTCTAGCTGGTCTGTCATAATATAATAGAGACAGTAGATCTAGCTGGTCTGTAATAATATAAGAGACAGTAGATCTTGCTGGTCTGTGATAATACAATAGAGACAGTAGATCTAGCTGGTCTGTCATAATATTATAGAGACAGTATATCTAGCTGGTCTGTCAAAATATAATAGAGACAGTAGATCTAGCTGGTCTGTCATAATATAATAGAGACAGTAGATCTAGCTGATCTGTCATAATACAATAGAGACAGTAGATCTAGCTGGTCTGTCAAAATATAATACAGACAATAGATCTAGCTGGTCTTTCATAATATAATAGAGACAGTAGATCTAGCTGGTCTGTCATAATATAATAGAGACAGTAGATCTAGCTGGTCTTTCAAAATATAATAGAGACAGTAGATCTGTCATAATATAATATAGACAGTAGATCTAGCTGGTATGTCATACAATGGAGACAGTAGATCTAGCTGGTCTTTCATAATATAATAGCGACAATAGATCTAGCTGGTCTGTCATAATATAATAGAGACAGTAGATCTAGCTGGTCTATCAAAGTATAACAGAGACAGTAGTTCTAGCTGGTCTGTCATAATATAATAGAGACAGTAGATCAAGCTGGTCTGTCATAATATATTAGAGACAGTAGATCAAGCTGGTCTGTAATAATGTAGAGACAGTAGATCTAGCTGGTCTGTGATAATACAATAGATACAGTAGATCTACCTGGTCTGTCATAATATTTTAGAGACAGTAGATCTAGCTGGTATGTCATACAATAGAGACAGTAGATCTAGCTGGTCTTTCATAATATAATAGCGACAGTTGATCTAGCTGGTCTGTCATAATATTATAGAGACAGTAGATCTAGCTGGTATGTCATACAATAGAGACAGTAGATCTAGCTGGTCTTTCATAATATAATAGCGACAGTAGATCTAGCTGGTCTGTCATAATATTAGAGACAGTAGATCTAGCTGGTATGTAATACAATAGAGACAGTAGATCTAGCTGGTCTGTCATAATATAATAGAGACAGTAGATCTAGCTGGTCTGTCATAATATAATAGAGACAGTAGATCAAGCTGGTCTGTAATAATATAATAGAGACAGTATATCAAGCTGGTCTCAAAATATAACAGAGACAGTAGTTCTAGCTGGTCTGTCATAATATAATAGAGACAGTAGTTCTAGCTGGTCTGTCATAATATAATAGAGACAGTAGATCTAGCTGGTCTGTCATAATATAATAGAGACAGTAGATCTAGCTGGTCTGTCATAATACAATAGAGACAGCAGATCTTGCTGGTCTATCATAATACAATAGAGACAGTAGATCTAGCTGGTCTGTCATAATATAATAGAGACAGTAGATCTAGCTGGTCTGTCATAATATAATAGAGACAGTAGATCTAGCTGGTCTATCAAAGTATAACAGAGACAGTAGTTCTAGCTGGTCTGTCATAATATAATAGAGATAGTAGATCTAGCTGGTCTGTCATAATATAATAGAGACAGTAGATCTAGCTGGTCTATCAAAGTATAACAGAGACAGTAGTTCTAGCTGGTCTGTCATAATATAATAGAGATAGTAGATCTAGCTGGTCTGTCATAATATTATAGAGACAGTAGATCTAGCTGGTATGTCATACAATAGAGACAGTAGATCTAGCTGGTCTTTCATAATATAATAGCGACAGTAGATCTAGCTGGTCTGTCATAATATAATAGAGACAGTAGATCTAGCTGGTCTGTCATAATATAATAGAGACAGTAGATCTAGCTGGTATGTAATACAATAGAGACAGTAGATCTAGCTGGTCTGTCATAATATAATAGAGACAGTAGATCTAGCTGGTCTGTCATAATATAATAGAGACAGTAGATCTAGCTGGTATGTCATACAATAGAGACAGTAGATCTAGCTGGTCTTTCATAATATAATAGAGACAGTAGATCTAGCTGGTCTGTCATAATATAATAGAGACAGTAGATCTAGCTGGTATGTAATATAATAGAGACAGTAGATCTAGCTGGTCTGTCATAATATAATAGAGACAGTAGATCTAGCTGGTATGTCATACAATAGAGACAGTAGATCAAGCTGGTCTGTAATAATATAATAGAGACAGTAGTTCTAGCTGGTCTGTCATAATATAATAGAGACAGTAGATCTAGCTGGTCTGTCATAATATAATAGAGACAGTAGATCTAGCTGGTCTGTCATAATACAATAGAGACAGCAGATCTTGCTGGTCTGGGATAATACAATAGAGACAGTAGATCTACCTGGTCTGTCATAATATAATAGAGACAGTAGATCAAGCTGGTCTGTCATAATATAATAGAGACAGTAGATCTAGCTGGTCTATCAAAGTATAACAGAGACAGTAGTTCTAGATGGTCTGTCATAATATAATAGAGATAGTAGATCTAGCTGGTCTGTCATAATATAATAGAGACAGTAGATCTAGCTGGTATGTCATACAATAGAGACAGTAGATCTAGCTGGTCTTTCATAATATAATAGCGACAGTAGATCTAGCTGGTCTGTCATAATATAATAGAGACAGTAGATCTAGCTGGTATGTAATACAATAGAGACAGTAGATCTAGCTGGTCTGTCATAATATAATAGAGACTGTAGATCTAGCTGGTCTGTCATAATATAATAGAGACAGTAGATCAAGCTGGTCTGTCAAAATATAACAGAGACAGTAGTTCTAGCTGGTCTGTCATAATACAATAGAGACAGTAGATCAAGCTGGTCTGTCATAATATTATAGAGACAGTAGATCTAGCTGGTATATCAAAATATAATAGAGACAATAGATCAAGCTGGTCTGTCAAAATATAATAGAGACAATAGATCAAGCTGGTCTGTCAAAATATAATAGAGATAGTAGATCTAGCTGGTCTGTCATAATATAATAGAGACAGTAGATCTAGCTGGTCTGTCATAATATATTAGAGACAGTAGATCAAGCTGGTCTGTCAAAATATAATAGAGACAGTAGATCTAGCTGGTCTGTGATAATACAATAGATACAGTAGATCTACCTGGTCTGTCATAATATTTTAGAGACAGTAGATCTAGCTGGTATGTCATACAATAGAGACAGTAGATCTAGCTGGTCTTTCATAATATAATAGAGACAGTAGATCAAGCTGGTATGTAATATAACAGAGACAGTAGTTCTAGCTGGTCTGTCATAATATAATAGAGACAGTAGATCTACCAGGTCTGTCAAAATATAACAGAGACATTAGATCTAGCTGGTCTGTCATAATATAATAGAGAGTAGATCTAGCTGGTCTATCAAAGTATAACAGAGACAGTAGATCTAGCTGGTCTGTAATAATATAGAGACAGTATATCAAGCTGGTCTGTCAAAATATAACAGAGACAGTAGTTCTAGCTGGTCTGTCATAATATATTAGAGACAGTAGATCAAGCTGGTCTGTCAAAATATAATAGAGACAGTAGATCTAGCTGGTCTGTGATAATACAATAGATACAGTAGATCTACCTGGTCTGTCATAATATTATAGAGACAGTAGATCTAGCTGGTATGTCATACAATAGAGACAGTAGATCTAGCTGGTCTTTCATAATATAATAGCGACAGTAGATCTAGCTGGTCTGTCATAATATAATAGAGACAGTAGATCAAGCTGGTCTGTCAAAATATAACAGCGACAGTAGTTCTAGCTGGTCTGTCATAATATAATAGAGACAGTAGATCAAGCTGGTCTGTCATAATATAATAGAGACAGTAGATCTAGCTGGTATATCAAAATATAATAGAGACAATAGATCAAGCTGGTCTGTAATAATATAATAGAGACAGTATATAAAGCTGGTCTGTCAAAATATAACAGAGACAGTAGTTCTAGCTGGTCTGTCATAATATAATAGAGACAGTAGATCTAGCTGGTCTGTCATAATATAATAGAGACAGTAGATCTAGCTGATCTGTCATAATACAATAGAGACAGCAAATCTTGCTGGTCTGGGATAATACAATAGAGACAGTAGATCTACCTGGTCTGTCATAATATAATAGAGACAGTAGATCAAGCTGGTCTGTCATAATATAATAGAGACAGTAGATCTAGCTGGTCTATCAAAGTATAACAGAGACAGTAGTTCTAGCTGGTCTGTCATAATATAATAGAGATAGTAGATCTAGCTGGTCTGTCATAATATATTAGAGACAGTAGATCAAGCTGGTCTGTCAAAATATAATAGAGACAGTAGATCTAGCTGGTCTGTGATAATACAATAGATACAGTAGATCTACCTGGTCTGTCATAATATTTTAGAGACAGTAGATCTAGCTGGTCTTTCATAATATAATAGCGACAGTTGATCTAGCTGGTCTGTCATAATATTATAGAGACAGTAGATCGAGCTGGTCTGTCATAATATAATAGAGACAGTAGATCTAGCTGGTATGTAATACAATAGAGACAGTAGATCTAGCTGGTCTGTCATAATATAATAGATACAGTAGATATAGCTGGTCTGTCAAATATAACAGAGACAGTAGTTCTAGCTGGTCTGTCATAATATAATAGAGACAGTAGATCTAGCTGGTCTGTAATAATATAAGAGACAGTAGATCTTGCTGGTCTGTGATAATACAATAGAGACAGTAGATCTAGCTGGTCTGTCATAATATTATAGAGACAGTATATCTAGCTGGTCTGTCAAAATATAATAGAGACAGTAGATCTAGCTGGTCTTTCATAATATAATAGCGACAGTAGATCTAGCTGGTCTGTCATAATATTATAGAGACAGTAGATCTAGCTGGTCTGTCATAATATATTAGAGACAGTAGATCTAGCTGGTATGTCATAATAGAATAGAGACAGTAGATATAGCTGGTATGTCATAATATAATAGAGACAGTAGATGTAGCTGATCTGTCATTATACAATAGAGACAGTAGATCTACCTGGTCTGTCATAATATAATAGAGACATTAGATCAAGCTGGTCTGTCAAAATATAATAGAGACAGTAGATCAAGCTGGTCTGTCAAAATACAATAGAGACAGTAGATCTAGCTGGTCTGTCATAATATAATAGAGACAGTAGATCTAGCTGGTCTGTCATAATATAATAGAGACAATAGATCAAGCTGGTCTGTCAAAATATATGTTAGAGCCGATTTGGACATATTTGTATAAAAGACCGAACATATGGAGCTCCATGTATATTTGTGTAAATATATTAAATATTAATGTAAATGAAATATTAGTTACGTACCTTTATGATTTATATTTACCCGATTGAGATATATTAATTTGTTGTTAGTGTAACTCGGCCATTTGGCCCCCCCTCTTGCCTGTTCATTGTATTGTGGTAAGTGTGTTAGGATAAAGGCAGGAAGTTAGGCCTTCGGGAGAGGGAGTCCTTGCTAGATGCGGGAGCGGTATAGTTTTTTGACCATACAGACATACAGACATACTGACATACCATAATATGTATTTTCCATATCAAGTATTTTGTGCTTTAAGTTGATTGGAGAATCATTTATTTGTTAGATATAAGAAGAATAAACATTTTTGTTGCACCATATCCCTGGATGTCATGGAATGTTTGGCCGTTTGGAAACCTTGAGTGTGGACTGTATGCGTACCAAACAACCCCGCTTCAGGCTTGGGCAGTGGCTATGGTAAAGACGAAAGGAAGCCACTACATTCAAGTCAAAAAACTCTGCGAAGGATTACTATCGGAAGGAAATCTCCGGTTTCCGACACACGCTGGATATTGTTCAATTTGTAATTGCATTCGGATCGTAAGGACAGCTCGCTTGGAAGGATTTGAACTCCTAGAATTCGCCAGCCGTGAGTAACCACTGGGAATGAATGAGCTGCCCTGTTCAATGCGATCATTTGATCATGCATATTATGGAAGCGCAAATGTGCTTTTAATTGGAATGTTTGATAAACTTGGGAATGGAATTCAAAACACAGCGTTGTGAAAACAATTAAGAAGTTTAAGTTTGGGAAACACTGAGATCCTACGCACAATGTAGCCTAATCTTATGTCTAATATTTGGCCTAACGTGGAAATGCAATGCATCAACGCAACGAATGCAATCTTAAGGATCTAAAGATACTGCGTGTTTAAACTTCATTAAAGGGACAACTTATAATGGGATGAAATGTTTAAAACGCATCTAAAATGCCGAACTTGCACATGTTCAATTCAAATGGGTCAATATGCTGAAATGGAGGACTGTGTTTTAAAGCATTAAAGGAGGTCTAAAGGGGCATTACGTTTAACAATCAAAAACCAACAACTGTATCATTGTAAATTGAGTGAACTAAAAGTGAATGATGGAGGATGAAATCCCAAATAAGACTCCACTGGAGAGGGCAGAGGAGCATCTAAATTCACTCTATGCAGCCCGGAGAGGCAAACTTGGAGTATGTACACGCAAAATGAATGAAATAAAAGCCCTTCTTGTTGATGGAGGAAACATTGAAACTGTGGATGAGAGTCTCGAAGCATTCCATGCTGTTCTCAATGACTTTAAGAATGCTCACAATTCTGTGCTAGAGCTGGTCACAGAGGAGGAACACGAACAGGAGAGCATTAACTATTATCAACCAAGAATGAGAACTTATGAACATTTCCTGAAAGAGGTGGAAATATGGAAAAAAGCTGAAATTGAGCCACAAATGCTCATTGAACCACACGACAGCATTTCCAATGTGTCAAAAACATCAAGTAAAACGAAGTCTTCTAAAACTGCTTCCTCAGTGTCCTCTGCACGCCTAAAAGCTGAGGCAGAACGAGCAGCTCTACTAGCTCGCCAAGCATCATTACAGGACAAGCATGCATTGGAACTGGAGAAAGCTCAACTGGAACAACAGAAAGCTCAACTGGAACAACAGAAAGCTCAACTGAATGTTAGGATGGAAAAAATGGCACTGGAAACGGACATAGCAGCATATAATGCCAAACTGAAGGTTCTGGAGAGTGAGTCAACTTCTCAATCCCATTCTGTGGCAGCCCATTTTCTAAGCCAAGAAGATGGAATGAACTCTTATTTTGAGAACCAGGAACCCAAAGTCTATAAGGAACCTGAACCATCACCTGTTGCACTTGCTGCATTAGGTGCAGTTCCAAAGACCCCACTACAAAGAGTTTTACAACAACCGACCACAAAGCCATCAAAACCTATTCAGAAAACCGTCATAAACCACACCCTTCAGCAGCCAACATCAAGGTCTAGCAATCAACACAGAATCAACACTGCGGGTATCAGCCATAATACCAGCCATGATAACCTCACTACTGTCATGCAAAGGCAGAATGAAATTGCTGACCTCCTTGTACTACAGCACAAACAGGCCACACTCCCTGTTAGGGAGATACCTATGTTTGACGGTGATCCTCTAAACTTTAGGCCATTTATGCGTGCATTTGAGCATGGAATAGAAGATAAGACAAGCAGCCACCAGGATAGGCTCTATTACCTGGAACAGTACACCTCTGGTCAGCCCAAGGATCTAGTCCGTAGTTGTCTGCATATGGAAGCCAGAAGAGGCTATGCAGAGGCTAAGAGGTTGTTAAAGGAACACTTTGGCAATGAAATCAAAGTCACCACTGCTTACATGGAAAAGCTTGGAACTGGATAAACATCAAACCGGATGATGGAAAGGGACTGGGTGGCTATGCACTCTATCTTAGAGGATGCTGTAACGCTATGCAAAACCTACAGAACATGGAAGAGCTTAATCTTCCCTCCAACATAAAGTTGATCATATCAAAACTTCCCTACAAACTAAGGGAAAAATGGAGGTCTACGGCATGTGATATTTTAGAGAGAAGCCACCTGAGGGCCCAGTTCAGTGACCTTGTGACGTTCATGGAAAAACAGGCAAAAATACTGCAGGATCCGTTGTACGGAGATATCCAAGATCCCCTGACCAACAAAAGGTTTTTTAAAACCAAAACAGAAGCTGACTTTAAACAGCAGTTCAAGTCCAAGAGTAGGGGAAGCAGCTTTGCCACTGCAGTAGATGTACTGGCAGATTGTGACTCGGAAAAACATCTAAAAGAACAAACATTCAAAGTCAAGAAACCAGGTGCCTACCCTTCTGATGCACCCAGTATCTCATGTGTATTTTGCGCTGGTGAGCATTTCCTGGTCGACTGCCAACAGATGAAGGCACAGCCACACGAAGCCAAGGTTGAGTTTCTGAGATCAAAAGGCCTTTGTTTTGGCTGTTTGATGAGAGGACACTTAAGCAAAGAATGTAAAAGAAGGATGACCTGTCAGAAATGTCAAAGAAAGCACCCCACTATCCTGCACATTGAAGGAAGAGAGAGATTTAGATCTCTGAAGGCAGATACGAGGGGTGTAGCAGTAAAGCGGGAGGAGACTGTCAGCAGTGCTCTTGTTTCACTGGAAGCTGGTGAAGATACCGGGGCCGGTACAGATTGTGCACTTGCGATTGTGCCAGTTCAAGTAAAGATGGCAAATGGAAGCAAGTCTACGTTAACCTATGCATTTCTCGATTCTGGTAGCTCAGCAACATTTTGTACGGAGAGACTCATGAGGCAGTTGCAAGCTAAAGGCAGTGAGACTGAAATTCTGCTACGCACAATGGGGCAGGAGAGTCCTACCAAGAGCTTTGAGATATCTGGATTAGAGATTGGCAATGTGGAAGGTGACACATTTCTTGCATTACCAAAGGTCTACACTCAAAATAAGATCCCAGTGACAAGAGAGAACATTCCCACTCAGAAAGATCTCAAAGGTGGCCATACCTGAAAGAAGTTCAGTTGAAGGAAATTGACGCCGACGTCGAACTCCTGATTGGCGTAAATGCTCCAAAGGCAATGGAACCCTGGAAAATCATAAATAGTCAAGGCAACGGACCGTATGCAGTGAAAACCCTCTTTGGATGGGTGATGAACGGTCCTCTTAAAATTGTACCATGGCAGAAGAATCTGGGCATCCTACGGTGATGGCCAATCGTATCTCAATTGCCGACCTGGGGGTTCTTCTTGTAAATCAGTACAACCATGACTTCCCTGAGAGAGGGTATGAAGAGAAAAGTGAGATGTCAGCTGAGGATCGTAGGTTTATGGAGATCGTATCAAGTTCCATAACCCTCAAAGACCATCACTACTACTTACCGCTGCCCTTTCGCAAAACAGATGTTGTCCTGCCAAACAATCGTGACATGGCAAAGCAGCGGGCTCTAAATATTATCAGGAAATTCAAGAAGGACAAAGGTTACGCTGCAGAGTACAAAGGCTTCATGGAAGAGATGATAACAAAAGGTTACGCCGAGAAGGTACCACAAGAACAGCTCCTCAGAGAGAAAGGCAAGGTATGGTACATACCACACCATGGCGTTCACCATAAGCGCAAAGGAACGATACGAGTAGTGTTTGACTGTTCATCATCCTATAAAGGTATATCTCTTAACAGTGAACTCCTTCAAGGCCCTAACCTGGCAAACACGCTTATAGGAGTCTTGCTAAGATTTCGGCAAGAGCACATTGCCATGATGGCAGACATCGAAGGAATGTTCCATCAAGTACGTGTCCATGAAGATTACTTAGACTTCCTGCGATTCCTATGGTGGCCGGATGGTGATACTAACAAAAGATTGGAGGAGTACAGAATGACAGTACATCTTTTCGGTGCTATATCCTCTCCAAGTTGTGCAAACTTTGCACTGCGAAAGACTGCAGAAGACAACTGTGAGAGGTACGATGAAGAGGTAATTCAAACAGTCAAGTCCAACTTCTATGTTGATGACTGCCTCAAGTCAGTGGCCACAGAAGAACAAGCCATAGCTCTCACGAAAAACCTCAGGGATGTGTGCTCTCAGGGTGGGTTCAAATTGACCAAGTGGGTCAGCAACAGCCGCACTGTGCTGGCTTCTATCCCTGATGAACACAAAGCCAAGCAGATAAAAGAACTGGACCTGGACAGAGAAAAGCTGCCTGTTGAAAGAGCACTTGGAATCCGATGGAACATTGAAAGTGATGCATTTACCTTCCGAGTCACTGTCAAGAACAGACCCCTTACAAGAAGAGGTATTCTCTCAACTGTCAGCTCTATTTATGATCCATTAGGTTTCCTCGCCCCATTTGTATTAAAGGCAAAGCAAATCCTTCAAGTGCTCTGCAAGCTAAAGTGTGGATGGGACGAAGTCATCCCTGAAGAACACTCTATTTCATGGCAGAGATGGCTCTCAGAGCTGGACCAGCTCTCCAGATTCCAGATAGACAGGTGTATGATGCCTGAGAACTTTGGTCAAGTCAAGACGGCACAGCTGCATCACTTCGGTGATGCAAGTGAACAAGGTTATGGCACGGCAAGTTACCTTAGGTTCACAAACGGTATGGAAAAGGTTCACATTGCATTCATACTAGGGAAATCAAGGGTGACTCCACTCAAGCAGATGACAATCCCCAGACTGGAACTTGCTGCAGCAACATTGGCAGTGCGAGTGGACAGGATGTTAAAGTTGGAGCTCCAGATTGAACTTGAGAAGTCAACTTTTTGGACGGACAGCCAGTCTGTGCTAAAATACATCCGCAATGATACCAAGAGATTCCATACCTTTGTGGCTAATAGGGTTGCTATGATCCGTGACCTATCGAAAGCAAAACAGTGGAGGTATTTGAACTCAAAACACAACCCAGCCGATGATGCCTCAAGAGGATTATACGTTGAAATGTTCCTGAACTCAAAGAGATGGCATAAGGACCAGAATTCCTGGAGAAACCAGAAACTCAATGGCCGAAAGTCCCCGAGGAGCTTGGCTCCATCCCTCCGGATGATCCAGAGGTGAGAAAGACGTAATCGTAAACCATACAAGTGTGGAAGAAAAGAGTCCAACCAGCAAACTGATTGAGTACTATTCAACATGGAACAGCTTGAAGAAAGCAGTTGCCTGGATGCTGAAACTGAAGAAACGTCTTCTACAGTTAAGCCAGAAAAGAAAATTCTCTCTCAAACTGGTCAGATCAGAGTCTGACAAACTCACTGAAGGAACAAATTGACAAGTTGAAACTGACGTTTGGAAAAGAAAGTCTGTCTGTGTATGACCTAGATGAAGCAGAAAAGGTCATCATTCGATTTGAACAACGACAGCACTTTAAACAAGACATTGCACTAGTTGTGAAAGGAAAACAATGTGCCAAGAGAAGTGGCTCAATCTGTGTTTGATCCAATTGTTGACAATGGCATTCTGAGAGTAGGAGGAAGGTTAAGCAAAGCTGCTATGCCTACGGAACTAAAGAATCCTATGATCCTGCCCAAAGACTCCTACATCTCTAGACTGATCTTACTCCACATCCATGAGCAGGTTGGCCACTCTGGGAGAGGTCACCAGGACTGATGACACCGCCCCAAGGAACTCTTGGCTAATGGGGCGTGTGGTGGAGGCTTTGCCAGGGGCCAAAGGTCTTGTCCGGAGCGTCATGGTTAAGACTAAGACCAATATCTTACAGAGACCTATCAATAAACTCTGTCTGCTCCTTGAGGCGACGGAGTGACACACACACACACACACAGTGCAGTGATCCATCTTAGAATCACGTGCACCTCTGATTCGTTGATGTCGTACTCTTACATTCTTTGATGTCATACATTTTTGGACATCAAACTCTTGACATTTTTCGAAGTTGAACACCTTTACACTTCAACTCAGGCTGAGATCTATGGACTATTTTCCTATATGGTACCTTGTATATTTGTATATAGCTACGAACTGTAATAGTGCTCTGGTATAGAATGTTTTGTGTATTGGCTCTACGTTTGAATTTAAAGTAATTGTTGTGCATTCAGTGCAGTCAACAATTAGGGGCCGTATGTTAGAGCCGATTTGGACATATTTGTATAATAGACCGAACATATGGAGCTCCATGTATATTTGTGTAAATATATTAAATATTAATGTAAATGATTAAATATTAGGTACGTACCTTTATGATTTATATTTACCCGATTGAGATATATTAATTTGTTAGTGTAACTCGGCCATTTGGCCCCCCCTCTTGCCTGTTCATTGTATTGTGGTAAGTGTGTTAGGATAAAGGCAGGAAGTTGGGCCTTCGGGACAGGGAGTCCTTGCTAGATGCGGGAGCGGTATAGTTTTTTGACCATACAGACATACAGACATACAGACATACAGTCATACATACAGACATACCATAATATGTATTTTCCATATCAAGTATTTTGTGCTTTAAGTTGATTGGAGAATCATTTATTTGTTAGATATAAGAAGAATAAACATTTTTGTTGCACCATATCCCTGGATGTCATGGAATGTTTGGCCGTTTGGAAACCTTGAGTGTGGACTGTATGCGTACCAAACAACCCCGCTTCAGGCTTGGGCAGTGGCTATGGTAAAGACGAAAGGAAGCCACATATATCAGAGACAGTAGATCTAGCTGGTCTGTCATAATATTATAGAGACAGTAGATCTAGCTAGTCTGTCATAATATAATAGAGACAGTATGGTCTGTCGAATATAACAGAGACAGTAGTTCTACCTGGTCTGTCATAATATAATAGAGACAGTAGATCTAGCTGGTCTGTCATAATATAATAGAGACAGTAGATCTAGCTGGTCTGTCATAATATAATAGATACAGTAGATCTAGCTGGTCTGTCATTTTATAATAGAGACAGTAGATCTAGCTGGTCTGTCATAATATAATAGAGACAGTAGATCTAGCTGGTCTGTGATAATACAATAGATACAGAGACAGTAGATCTACCTGGTCTGTCATAATATTTAGAGACAGTAGATCTAGCTGGTCTTTCATAATATAATAGAGACAGTAGATCTAGCTGGTCTGTCATAATATAATAGAGACAGTTGATCTAGCTGGTCTGTCATAATATTATAGAGACAGTAGATCTAGCTGGTATGTCTAGCTACAATAGAGACAGTAGATCTAGCTGGTCTGTCAAATATAACAGAGACAGTAGTTCTAGCTGGTCTGTCATAATATAATAGAGACAGTAGATCAACCTGGTCTGAAATAATATAATAGAGACAGTAGATATAGCTGGTCTGTCATAATATAATAGAGACAGTAGATCAGGCTGGTCTGTCAAAATATAGCAGAGACAGTAGATCTAGCTGGTCTGTCATAATATAATAGAGACAGTAGATCTACCTGGTCTGTCAAAATATAATAGAGACAGTAGATCTAGCTGGTCTGTCATAATATAATAGAGACAGTAGATCTAGCTGGTCTGTCATAATACAATAGAGACAGTAGATCTACCTGGTCTGTCATAATATTTTAGAGACAGTAGATCTAGCTGGTATGTCATACAATAGATCCAGCTGGTCTTTCATAATATAATAGCGACAGTAGATCTAGCTGGTCTGTCATAATATAATAGAGACAGTAGATCTAGCTGGTGTGTCATACAATAGAGACAGTAGATCTAGCAGGTCTGTCATATTATAATAGAGACAATAGATATACCTGGTCTGTCAAAATATAATAGAGACAGTAGATTTAGCTGGTCTGTCATAATATAATAGAGACAGTATATCTACCTGGTCTGTCATAATATAATAGAGACAGTAGATCTAGCTGGTCTGTCATAATATAATAGAGACACTAGAACTAGCTGGTCTGTCATAATAGAATAGAGACAATAGATGTAGCTTGTCTGTCATAATATAATAGAGACAGTAGATCAAGCTGGTCTGTCATAATATAATAGTGACAGTAGATCTAGCTGGTCTGTCATAATATAATAGTTACAGTAGATCTAGCTGATCTGTCATAATACAATATAGACAATAGATTGAGCGGGTCTGTCATAATATAATAGAGACAGTAGATCTAGTTGGTCTGTCATAATATAATAGAGACATGAAGACAGTAGATTTAGCTGGTCTGTCACAATATAATAGATACAGTAGATCTAGTTGGTCTGTCATAATATAATAGAGACATGAAGACAGTAGATCTAGCTGGTCTGTCATAATATGAAAGAGACAGTAGATCTACCTGGTCTGTCATATTATAATAGTGACAGTAGATCTAGCGGGTCTGTCATAATATAATAGACACAGTAGATCTACCTGGTCTGTCATAATATAATAGCGACAGTAGATCGAGCTGGTCTGTCATATTATAATAGAGACAATAGATCTAGCTTGTCTGTCATAATATAATAGAGACAGTAGATCTACCTGGTCTGTCATAATATAATAGCGACAGTAGATCTAGCTGGTCTGTCATAATATAATAGACAGAGTAGATCTACCTGGTCTGTCATAATATAATATACACAGTAGATCTAGCTGGTCTGTCATAATATAATAGCGACAGTAGATCTAGCTGGTATGTCATAATATAATAGCGACAGTAGATCTAGCTGGTCTGTCATAATATAATAGAGACAGTAGATCGAGCTGGTCTGTCATAATATAATAGAGACAGTATATCTACCTGGTCTGTCATTTACATTTACATTTACATTTAAGTCATTTAGCAGACGCTCTTATCCAGAGCGACTTACAAATTGGTGCATACACCTTAAGACATCCAGTGGAACAGCCACTTTACAATAGTGCATCTAAATCTTTTTAGGGGGGGGGTGAGAAGGATTACTTACCCTATCCTAGGTATTCCTTGAAGAGGTGGGGTTTCAGGTGTCTCCGGAAGGTGGTGATTGACTCCGCTGTCCTGGCGTCGTGAGGGAGTTTGTTCCATCATAATATAATAGAGACAGTAGATCTAGTTGGTCTGTCAATTTATAATAGAGACATAGAGACAGTACATTTAGCTGGTCTGTCATAATATAATAGAGACAGTAGATCTAGTTGGTCTGTCATTTTATAATAGGGACAGTAGATCTAGCTGGTCTGTCATAATAGAATAGAGACAGTAGATCTAGTTGGTCTGTCATTTTATAATAGAGACATAGAGACAGTAGATTTAGCTGGTCTGTCATAATATAATAGAGACACTAGAACTAGCTGGTCTGTCATAATACAACAGAGACAGTAGATCAAGCTGGTCTGTCATAATATAATAGAGACAATAGATCTAGCGGGTCTGTCATAATATAATAGACACAGTAGATCTACCTGGTCTGTCATAATATAATAGAGACAATAGATCTAGCTTGTCTGTCATAATATAATAGAGACAGTAGATCTAGCTGGTATGTCATAATATAATAGAGACAATAGATCAAGCTGGTCTGTCATAATATAATAGAGACAGTAGATCTAGCTGATCTGTCATAATACAATAGAGACAGTAGATCAAGCTGGTCTGTCAAAATATAATAGAGACAGTAGATCTAGCTGGTCTGTCATAATATAATAGAGACAGTAGATCTAGATGGTCTGTCATAATATAATAGAGACAGTAGATCAAGCTGTTCTGTCAAAATATAACAGAGACAGTAGATCTAGATGGTCTGTCATAATATAATAGAGACAGTAGATCAAGCTGGTCTGTCAAAATATAACAGAGACAGTAGATCTAGCTGGTCTGTCATAATATAATAGAGACAGTAGATCTAGCTGGTATGTCAAAATATAATAGAGACAATAGATCAAGCTGGTCTGTCAAAATATAATAGAGACAGTAGATCTAGCTGGTCTGTCATAATATAATAGAGACAGTAGATCTAGCTGGTCTGTCATAATATAATAGAGACAGTAGATCTAGCTGGTATGTCATAATATAATAGAGACAGTAGATCTAGCTGGTCTGTCAAAATATAACAGAGACAGTAGTTCTAGCTGGTCTGTCATAATATAATAGAGACAGTAGATCTAGCTGGTCTGTCAAAATATAATAGAGACAGTAGATCTGTCATAATATAATAGAGACAGTAGATCTAGCTGGTATGTCATACAATGGAGACAGTAGATCTAGCTGGTCTTTCATAATATAATAGCGACAATAGATCTAGCTGGTCTGTCATAATATAATAGAGACAGTAGATCTACCAGGTCTGTCAAAATATAACAGAGACAGTAGATATAGCTGGTGTGTCATAATATAATAGAGACAGTAGATCTAGCTGGTCTGTCAAAATATAATAGAGACAGTAGATCTAGCTGGTCTGTCAAAATATAATAGAGACAGTAGATCTAGCTGGTGTGTCATAATATAATAGAGATAGTAGATCTAGCTGGTCTGTCATAATATAATAGAGACAGTAGATCTAGCTGGTCTGTCATAATATAATAGAGACAGTAGATCTAGCTGGTCTGTCATAATATAATAGAGACAGTAGATCTAGCTGATCTGTCATAATATAATAGAGACAGTAGATCTAGCTGGTCTGTCAAAATATAATAGAGACAGTAGATCTAGCTGGTCTGTGATAATACAATAGATACAGTAGATCTAGCTGGTCTGTCATAATATTTTAGAGACAGTAGATCTAGCTGGTCTGTCAATATAATAGAGACAGTAGATCTAGCTGGTCTTTCATAATATAATAGAGACAGTAGATCTAGCTGGTCTGTCATAATATAATAGAGACAGTAGATCTAGCTGGTCTGTCATAATATAATAGAGACAGTAGATCTAGCTGGTCTGTCATAATATAATAGAGACAGTAGATCTACCTGGTCTGTCATAATATAATAGAGACAGTAGATATAGCTGGTCTGTCATAATATAATAGAGACAGTAGATCTACCTGGTCTGTCATAATATAATAGAGACAGTAGATCTAGCTGGTCTGTCATAATATAATAGAGACAGTAGATCTAGCTGGTCTGTCATAATATAATAGACAGTAGATCTAGCTGGTCTGTCATAATATAATAGAGACAGTAGATCTAGCTGGTCTGTCATAATATAATAGAGACAGTAGATCTAGCTGGTCTGTCATTATAATAGAGACATTAGATCAGCTGGTCTGTCATAATATAATAGACGCTCTTATGAAGACGACTTAGAAATTAGTGGTCTGTCACCTATAATAGATCCAGTAGATCTAGCTGTCACTTTACAATAGAGACATCTAAATCTTTTAGCTGGTCAGATAATTAAAGATAGATCTAGGTATTCCTAATGATAGAGGTGGGGTAGATCTAGGTGTCTGTCATAATATAATAGATTAGATCTCCTGGTCTGTCATAATATAATAGCGACAGTAGAGGAGCTGGTCTGTCATAATATAATAGAGACAGTAGATCTAGTTGGTCTGTCATTTTATAATATAATAGAGACAGTAGATCTAGCTGGTCTGTCATAATATAATAGAGACAGTAGATCTAGTTGGTCTGTCATTTTATAATAGGGACAGTAGATCTAGCTGGTCTGTCATAATAGAATAGAGACAGTAGATCTAGTTGGTCTGTCATTTTATAATAGAGACATAGTGACAGTAGATTTAGCTGGTCTGTCATAATATAATAGAGACACTAGAACTAGCTGGTCTGTCATAATACAACAGAGACAGTAGATCAAGCTGGTCTGTCATAATATAATAGAGACAATAGATCTAGCGGGTCTGTCATAATATAATAGTTACAGTAGATCTAGCTGATCTGTCATAATACAATAGAGACAATAGATCTAGCGGGTCTGTCATAATATAATAGACACAGTAGATCTACCTGGTCTGTCATAATATAATAGAGACAATAGATCTAGCTTGTCTGTCATAATATAATAGAGACAGTAGATCTAGCTGGTATGTCATAATATAATAGAGACAATAGATCAAGCTGGTCTGTCATAATATAATAGAGACAGTAGATCAAGCTGGTCTGTCAAAATATAATAGAGACAGTAGATCTAGCTGGTCTGTCATAATATAATAGAGACAGTAGATCTAGATTGTCTGTCATAATATAATAGAGACAGTAGATCAAGCTGGTCTGTCAAAATATAACAGAGACAGTAGATCTAGCTGGTCTGTCATAATATAATAGAGACAGTAGATCTAGCTGGTATGTCAAAATATAATAGAGACAATAGATAAAGCTGGTCTGTCAAAATATAATAGAGACAGTAGATCTAGCTGGTCTGTCATAATATAATAGAGACAGTAGATCTAGCTGGTCTGTCATAATATAATAGAGACAGTAGATCTAGCTGGTATGTCATAATATAATAGAGACAATAGATCTAGCTGGTCTGTCAAATTATAACAGAGACAGTAGTTCTAGCTGGTCTGTCATAATATAATAGAGACAGTAGATCTAGCTGGTCTGTCAAAATATAATAGAGACAGTAGATCTGTCATCTGTATAATAGAGACAGTAGAGCTAGCTGGTCTGTCACAATACAATAGAGACAGTAGATCTAGCTGGTCTGTCATATTATAATAGAGACAGTAGATCTAGCTGGTCTGTCATAATATAATAGAGACAGTAGATCTACCTGGTCTGTCAAAATAGAATAGAGACACAGAGACAGTAGATCTAGCTGGTCTGTCATAATATAATAGAGACAGTAGATCTAGCTGGTCTGTCAAAATATAATAGAGACAGTAGATCTAGCTGGTCTCTCAAAATATAATGGAGACAGTAGATCTAGCTGGTCTGTCATAATATAATAGAGACAGTAGATCTAGCTGGTCTGTCATAATATAATAGAGACAGTAGATCTAGCTGGTCTGTCATAATATAATAGAGACAGTAGATCTAGCTGGTCTGTCATAATATAATAGAGACAGTAGATCTAGCTGGTCTGTCAAAATATAATAGAGACAGTAGATCTAGCTGGTCTGTCATAATATAATAGAGACAGTAGATCTAGCTGGTCTGTCAAAATATAATAGAGACAGTAGATCTAGCTGGTCTGTCAAAATATAATAGAGACAGTAGATCTAGCTGGTCTGTCATAATATAATAGAGATAGTAGATCTAGCTGGTCTGTCATAATATAATAGAGACAGTAGATCTAGCTGGTCTGTCATAATATAATAGAGATAGTAGATCTAGCTGGTCTGTCATAATATAATAGAGACAGTAGATCTAGCTGGTCTGTCATAATATAATAGAGACAGTAGATCTAGCTGGTCTGTCAAAATATAATAGAGACAGTAGATCTAGCTGGTCTGTGATAATACAATAGATACAGTAGATCTACCTGGTCTGTCATAATATTTTAGAGACAGTAGATCTAGCTGGTATGTCATACAATAGAGACAGTAGATCTAGCTGGTCTTTCATAATATAATAGCGACAGTTGATCTAGCTGGTCTGTCATAATATTATAGAGACAGTAGATCTAGCTGGTCTGTCATAATATAATAGAGACAGTAGATCTAGCTGGTCTGTCATAATATAATAGAGACAGTAGATCTACCTGGTCTGAAATAATATAATAGAGACAGTAGATATAGCTGGTCTGTCATAATATAATAGAGACAGTAGATCTACCTGGTCTGAAATAATATAATAGAGACAGTAGATATAGCTGGTCTGTCAAAATATAATAGAGACAGTAGATCTAGCTGGTATGTCATAATATAATAGAGACAGTAGATCTAGCTGGTCTGTCATAATATAATAGAGACAGTAGATCTAGCTGGTCTGTCATAATATAATAGAGACAGTAGATCTAGCTGGTGTGTCATAATATAATAGAGATAGTAGATCTAGCTGGTCTGTCATAATATAATAGAGACAGTAGATCTAGCTGATCTGTCATAATATAATAGAGACAGTAGATCTAGCTGGTCTGTCAAAATATAATAGAGACAGTAGATCTAGCTGGTCTGTCATAATATAATAGAGACAGTAGATCTAGCTGGTATGTCATAATATAATAGAGACAATAGATCTAGCTGGTCTGTCAAATTATAATAGAGACAGTAGTTCTAGCTGGTCTGTCATAATATAATAGAGACAGTAGATCTAGCTGGTCTGTCAAAATATAATAGAGACAGTCAGATCTGTCTGTCATAATATAATAGAGACAGTAGATCTAGCTGGTCTGTCATATAATGGAGACAGTAGATCTAGCTGGTCTGTCATAATATAATAGAGACAATAGATCTAGCTGGTCTGTCATAATATAATAGAGACAGTAGATCTAGCTGGTCTGTCAAAATATAACAGAGACAGTAGATCTAGCTGGTCTGTCATAATATAATAGAGACAGTAGATCTAGCTGGTCTGTCAAAATATAATAGAGACAGTAGATCTAGCTGGTCTGGGATAATACAATAGAGACAGTAGATCTACCTGGTCTGTCATAATATAATAGAGACAGTAGTTCTAGCTGGTCTGTCATAATATAATAGAGACAGTAGATCTAGCTGGTCTGTCATAATATAATAGAGATAGTAGATCTAGCTGGTCTGTCATAATATAATAGAGACAGTAGATCTAGCTGATCTGTCATAATATAATAGAGACAGTAGATCTAGCTGGTCTGTCAAAATATAATAGAGACAGTAGATCTAGCTGGTCTGTGATAATACAATAGATACAGTAGATCTACCTGGTCTGTCATAATATTTTAGAGACAGTAGATCTAGCTGGTATGTCATACAATAGAGACAGTAGATCTAGCTGGTCTTTCATAATATAATAGCGACAGTTGATCTAGCTGGTCTGTCATAATATAATAGAGACAGTAGATCTACCTGGTCTGTCATAATATAATAGAGACAGTAGATATAGTTGGTCTGTCATAATATAATAGAGACAGTAGATCTACCTGGTCTGAAATAATATAATAGAGACAGTAGATCTAGCTGGTCTGTCATAATATAATAGAGACAGTAGATCAGGCTGGTCTGTCAAAATATAGCAGAGACAGTAGATCTAGCTGGTCTGTCATAATATAATAGAGACAGTAGATCTACCTGGTCTGTCAAAATATAATAGAGACAGTAGATCTAGCTGGTCTGTCATAATATAATAGAGACAGTAGATCTAGCTGGTCTTTCATAATATAATAGCGACAGTAGATCTAGCTGGTCTGTCATAATATAATAGAGACAGTAGATCTAGCTGGTATGTCATAATATAATAATAGATCTAGCTGGTCTGTCATAATATAATAGAGACAGTAGATCTAGCTGGTCTGTCATAATATAATAGAGACAGTAGATCTAGCTGGTCTGTCAAAATATAATAGAGACAGTAGATCTAGCAGGTCTGTCATAATATAATAGAGACAATAGATCTAGCTGGTCTGTCATAATATAATAGAGACAGTAGATCTACCTGGTCTGTCATAATATAATAGAGACAATAGATCTAGCTGGTCTGTCATAATATAATAGAGACAGTAGATCTAGCTGGTCTGTCATAATATAATAGAGACAGTAGATCAAGCTGGTCTGTCATAATATAATAGAGACAGTAGATCTAGCTTGTCTGTCATAATATAATAGAGACAGTAGATCTACCTGGTCTGTCATAATATAATAGCGACAGTAGATCTAGCTGGTCTGTCATAATATAATATACACAGTAGATCTAGCTGGTCTGTCATGATATCAAAGAGACAGTAGATCTAGCTGGTCTGTCAAAATATAACAGAGACAGTAGATCTAGCTGGTCTGTCATAATATAATAGAGACAGTAGATCTAGCTGGTATGTCAAAATATAATAGAGACAATAGATCAAGCTGGTCTGTCAAAATATAATAGAGACAGTAGATCTAGCTGGTCTGTCATAATATAATAGAGACAGTAGATCTAGCTGGTCTGTCATAATATAATAGAGACAGTAGATCTAGCTGGTATGTCATAATATAATAGAGACAATAGATCTAGCTGGTCTGTCAAAATATAACAGAGACAGTAGTTCTAGCTGGTCTGTCATAATATAATAGAGACAGTAGATCTAGCTGGTCTGTCAAAATATAATAGAGACAGTAGATCTAGCTGGTCTGTCAAATATAATAGAGACAGTAGATCTAGCTGGTATGTCATATAATGGAGACAGTAGATCTAGCTGGTCTTTCAAAATATAACAGAGACAATAGATCTAGCTGGTCTGTCATAATATAATAGAGACAGTAGATCTAGCAGGTCTGTCAAAATATAACAGAGACAGTAGATCTAGCTGGTCTGTCATAATATAATAGAGACAGTAGATCTAGCTGGTCTGTCAAAATATAATAGAGACAGCAGATCTTGCTGGTCTGGGAAAATATAATAGAGACAGTAGATCTACCTGGTCTGTCATAATATAATAGAGACAGTAGATCTAGCTGGTCTGTCATAATATAATAGAGACAGTAGATCTAGCTGGTCTGTCATAATATAATAGAGACAGTAGATTTAGCTGGTCTGTCATAATATAATAGAGACAGTAGATCTAGCTGATCTGTCATAATATAATAGAGACAGTAGATCTAGCTGGTCTGTCAAAATATAATAGAGACAGTAGATCTAGCTGGTCTGTGATAATACAATAGATACAGTAGATCTACCTGGTCTGTCATAATATTTTAGAGACAGTAGATCTAGCTGGTATGTCATACAATAGAGACAGTAGATCTAGCTGGTCTTTCATAATATAATAGCGACAGTTGATCTAGCTGGTCTGTCATAATATTATAGAGACAGTAGATCTAGCTGGTCTGTCATAATATAATAGAGACAGTAGATCTAGCTGGTCTGTCATAATATAATAGAGACAGTAGATCTAGCTGGTCTGTCATAATATAATAGAGACAGTAGATATAGCTGGTCTGTCATAATATCATAGAGACAGTAGATCAGGCTGGTCTGTCAAAATATAGCAGAGACAGTAGATCTAGCTGGTCTGTCATAATATAATAGAGACAGTAGATCTACCTGGTCTGTCAAAATATAATAGAGACAGTAGATCTAGCTGGTCTGTCATAATATAATAGAGACAGTAGATCTAGCGTGTCTGTCATAATACAATAGAGACAGTAGATCTACCTGGTCTGTCATAATATTTTAGAGACAGTAGATCTAGCTGGTATGTCATACAATAGATCTAGCTGGTCTTTCATAATATAATAGCGACAGTAGATCTAGCTGGTCTGTCATAATATAATAGAGACAGTAGATCTAGCTGGAGTGTCATACAATAGAGACAGTAAGATCTAGCAGGTCTGTCATGTTATAATAGAGACAATAGATCTAGCTGGTCTGTCATAATATAATAGCGACAGTAGATCTAGCTGGTCTGTCATAATATAATATACACAGTAGATCTAGCTGGTCTGTCATGATATCAAAGAGACAGTAGATCTAGCTGGTCTGTCATAATATAATAGAGACAGTAGATCTAGCTGGTCTGTCATAATATAATAGAGACAGTAGATCTAGCTGGTCTGTCATAATATAATAGAGACAGTAGATCTAGCTGGTCTGTCATAATATAATAGAGACAACAGTAGATCTACCTGGTCTGTCATAATATAATAGAGACAGTAGATCTAGCTGGTCTGTCATAATATGATAAAGACAGTAGATCTAGCTGGTCTGTCAAAATATAATAGAGACAGTAGATCTGTCATAATATAATAGAGACAGTAGATCTAGCTGGTCTGTAATAATATAATAGAGACAGTATATCTAGCTGGTCTGTCAAAATATAATAGAGACAATAGATCAAGCTGGTCTGTCAAAATATAACAGAGACAGTATTTCTAGCTGGTCTGTCATAATATAATAGAGACAGTAGATCTAGCTGGTCTGTCAAAATATAATAGAGACAGTAGATCTGTCATAATATAATAGAGACAGTAGATCTACCTGGTCTGTCATAATATTTTAGAGACAGTAGATCTAGCTGGTCTGTCATCTTATAATAGAGACAGTAGATCTAGCTGGTCTGTCATAATATAATAGAGACAGTAGATCAAGCTGGTCTGTCAAAATATAATAGAGACAGTAGATCTAGCTGGTCTGACATAATATAATAGAGACAATAGATCTAGCTTGTCTGTCATAATATAACAGAGACAGTAGATCTAGCTGGTATGTCATAATATAATAGAGACAGTAGATCAAGCTGGTCTGTCAAAATATAACAGAGACAGTAGATCTAGCTGGTCTGTCATAATATAATAGAGACAGTAGATCTAGCTGGTATGTCAAAATATAATAGAGACAATAGATCAAGCTGGTCTGTCAAAATATAATAGAGACAGTAGATCTAGCTGGTCTGTCATAATATAATAGAGACAGTAGATCTAGCTGGTATGTCATAATATAATAGAGACAATAGATCTAGCTGGTCTGTCAAAATATAACAGAGACAGTAGTTCTAGCTGGTCTGTCATAATATAATAGAGACAGTAGATCTAGCTGGTCTGTCAAAATATAATAGAGACAGTAGATCTGTCATAATATAATAGAGACAGTAGATCTAGCTGGTATGTCATACAATGGAGACAGTAGATCTAGCTGGTCTTTCATAATATAATAGAGACAATAGATCTAGCTGGTCTGTCATAATATAATAGAGACAGTAGATCTAGCAGGTCTGTCAAAATATAACAGAGACAGTAGATCTAGCTGGTCTGTCATAATATAATAGAGACAGTAGATCTAGCTGGTCTGTCAAATATAACAGAGACAGTAGTTCTAGCTGGTCTGTCATAATATAATAGAGATAGTAGATCTAGCTGGTCTGTCATAATACAACAGAGACAGTATATCTAGCTGGTCTGTCATAATAGAATAGAGACAATAGATCTAGCTTGTCTGTCATAATATAATAGAGACAGTAGATCAAGCTGGTCTGTCATAATATAATAGTGACAGTAGATCTAGCTAGTCTGTCATAATATAATAGTTACAGTAGATCTAGCTGATCTGTCATAATACAATATAGACAATAGATCTAGCGGGTCTGTAATAATATAATAGAGACAGTAGATCTAGCTTGTCTGTCATAATATAATAGAGACAGTAGATCTAGTTGGTCTGTCATAATATAATAGAGACAGTAGATCTAGATGGTCTGTCACAATATAATAGATACAGTAGATCTAGTTGGTCTGTCATAATATAATAGAGACATGAAGACAGTAGATCTAGCTGGTCAGTCATAATATGAAAGAGACAGTAGATCTACTGGTCTGTCATATTATAATAGTGACAGTAGATCTAGCGGGTCTGTCATAATATAATAGACACAGTAGATCTACCTGGTCTGTCATAATATAATAGCGACAGTAGATCGAGCTGGTCTGTCATATTATAATAGAGACAATAGATCTAGCTTGTCTGTCATAATATAATAGAGACAGTAGATCTACCTGGTCTGTCATAATATAATAGCGACAGTAGATCTAGCTGGTCTGTCATAATATAATATACACAGTAGATCTAGCTGGTCTGTCATGATATCAAAGAGACAGTAGATCTAGCTGGTCTGTCATAATATAATAGAGACAGTAGATCTAGCTGGTCTGTCATAATATAATAGAGACAGTAGATCTAGCTGGTCTGTCATAATATAATAGAGACAGTAGATCTAGCTGGTCTGTCATAATATAATAGACACAGTAGATCTACCTGGTCTGTCATAATATAATAGAGACAGTAGATCTAGCTGGTCTGTCATAATATAATAGAGACAGTAGATCTAGCTGGTCTGTCATAATATAATAGAGACAGTAGATCTACCTGGTCTGAAATAATATAATAGAGAGAGTAGATATAGCTGGTCTGTAATAATATAATAGAGACAGTATATCAAGCTGGTCTGTCAAAATATAATAGAGACAATAGATCAAGCTGGTCTGTCAAAATATAACAGAGACAGTATTTCTAGCTGGTCTGTCATAATATAATAGAGACAGTAGATCTAGCTGGTCTGTCAAAATATAATAGAGACAGTAGATCTGTCATAATAGAATAGAGACAGTAGATCTAGCTGGTCTGTAATAATATAATAGAGACAGTATATCAAGCTGGTCTGTCATAATATAATAGAGACAGTAGATCTAGCTGGTATGTCAAAATATAATAGAGACAATAGATCAAGCTGGTCTGTCATAATATAATAGAGACAGTAGATCTAGCTGATCTGTCATAATACAATAGAGACAGTAGATCAAGCTGGTCTGTCAAAATATAATAGAGACAGTAGATCTAGCTGGTCTGTCATAATATAATAGAGACAGTAGATCTAGATGGTCTGTCATAATATAATAGAGACAGTAGATCAAGCTGGTCTGTCAAAATATAACAGAGACAGTAGATCTAGCTGGTCTGTCATAATATAATAGAGACAGTAGATCTAGCTGGTATGTCAAAATATAATAGAGACAATAGATAAAGCTGGTCTGTCAAAATATAATAGAGACAGTAGATCTAGCTGGTCTGTCATAATATAATAGAGACAGTAGATCTAGCTGGTCTGTCATAATATAATAGAGACAGTAGATCTAGCTGGTATGTCATAATATAATAGAGACAATAGATCTAGCTGGTCTGTCAAAATATAACAGAGACAGTAGTTCTAGCTGGTCTGTCATAATATAATAGAGACAGTAGATCTAGCTGGTCTGTCAAAATATAATAGAGACAGTAGATCTGTCATAATATAATAGAGACAGTAGATCTAGCTGGTCTGTCATACAAATGGAGACAGTAGATCTAGCTGGTCTGTCATAATATAATAGAGACAATAGATCTAGCTGGTCTGTCATAATATAATAGAGACAGTAGATCTACCAGGTCTGTCAAAATATAACAGAGACAGTAGATATAGCTGGTGTGTCATAATATAATAGAGACAGTAGATCTAGCTGGTCTGTCAAAATATAATAGAGACAGTAGATCTAGCTGGTCTGTCAAAATATAATAGAGACAGTAGATCTAGCTGGTGTGTCATAATATAATAGAGATAGTAGATCTAGCTGGTCTGTCATAATATAATAGAGACAGTAGATCTAGCTGGTGTGTCATAATATAATAGAGATAGTAGATCTAGCTGGTCTGTCATAATATAATAGAGACAGTAGATCTAGCTGATCTGTCATAATATAATAGAGACAGTAGATCTAGCTGGTCTGTCAAAATATAATAGAGACAGTAGATCTAGCTGGTCTGTGATAATACAATAGATACAGTAGATCTACCTGGTCTGTCATAATATTTTAGAGACAGTAGATCTAGCTGGTCTGTCATAATATATAGAGACAGTAGATCTAGCTGGTCTTTCATAATATAATAGAGACAGTAGATCTAGCTGGTCTGTCATAATATAATAGAGACAGTAGATCTACCTGGTCTGAAATAATATAATAGAGACAGTAGATATAGCTGGTCTGTCATAATATAATAGAGACAGTAGATCTACCTGGTCTGAAATAATATAATAGAGACAGTAGATATAGCTGGTCTGTCATAATATAATAGAGACAGTAGATCAGGCTGGTCTGTCAAAATATAGCAGAGACAGTAGATCTAGCTGGTCTGTCATAATATAATAGAGACAGTAGATCTACCTGGTCTGTCAAAATATAATAGAGACAGTAGATCTAGCTGGTCTGTCATAATATAATAGAGACAGTAGATCTAGCTGGTCTGTCATAATACAATAGAGACAGTAGATCTACCTGGTCTGTCATAATATTTTAGAGACAGTAGATCTAGCTGGTATGTCATACAATAGATCTAGCTGGTCTTTCATAATATAATAGCGACAGTAGATCTAGCTGGTCTGTCATAATATAATAGAGACAGTAGATCTAGCTGGAGTGTCATACAATAGAGACAGTAAGATCTAGCAGGTCTGTCATGTTATAATAGAGACAATAGATCTAGCTGGTCTGTCATAATATAATAGCGACAGTAGATCTAGCTGGTCTGTCATAATAAAATATACACAGTAGATCTAGCTGGTCTGTCATAATATAATAGAGACAGTAGATCTAGCTGGTCTGTCATAATATAATAGAGACAGTAGATCTAGCTGGTCTGTCATAATATAATAGCGACAGTAGATCTAGCTGGTCTGTCATAATATAATAGAGACAGTAGATCTAGCTGGTCTGTCATAATATAATAGACACAGTAGATCTACCTGGTCTGTCATAATATAATAGAGACAGTAGATCTAGCTGGTCTGTCATAATATGATAAAGACAGTAGATCTAGCTGGTCTGTCAAAATATAATAGAGACAGTAGATCTGTCATAATATAATAGAGACAGTAGATCTAGCTGGTCTGTAATAATATAATAGAGACAGTATATCAAGCTGGTCTGTCAAAATATAATAGAGACAATAGATCAAGCTGGTCTGTCAAAATATAACAGAGACAGTATTTCTAGCTGGTCTGTCATAATATAATAGAGACAGTAGATCTAGCTGGTCTGTCAAAATATAATAGAGACAGTAGATCTGTCATAATATAATAGAGACAGTAGATCTACCTGGTCTGTCATAATATTTTAGAGACAGTAGATCTAGCTGGTCTGTCATCTTATAATAGAGACAGTAGATCTAGCTGGTCTGTCATAATATAATAGAGACAGTAGATCTAGCTGGTCTGACATAATATAATAGAGACAATAGATCTAGCTTGTCTGTCATAATATAATAGAGACAGTAGATCTAGCTGGTATGTCATAATATAATAGAGACAGTAGATCTAGCTGGTCTGTCATAATATAATAGAGACAGTAGATCTAGCTGGTCTGTCAAAATATAATAGAGACAGTAGATCTAGCTGGTCTGTCATAATATAATAGAGACAGTAGATCTAGCTGGTATGTCAAAATATAATAGAGACAGTAGATCTAGCTGGTCTGTCATAATATAATAGAGACAGTAGATCTAGCTGGTCTGTCATAATATAATAGAGACAGTAGATCTAGCTGGTATGTCATAATATAATAGAGACAATAGATCTAGCTGGTCTGTCAAAATATAACAGAGACAGTAGTTCTAGCTGGTCTGTCATAATATAATAGAGACAGTAGATCTAGCTGGTCTGTCAAAATATAATAGAGACAGTAGATCTGTCATAATATAATAGAGACAGTAGATCTAGCTGGTATGTCATACAATGGAGACAGTAGATCTAGCTGGTCTTTCATAATATAATAGCGACAATAGATCTAGCTGGTCTGTCATAATATAATAGAGACAGTAGATCTACCAGGTCTGTCAAAATATAACAGAGACAGTAGATCTAGCTGGTCTGTCATAATATAATAGAGACAGTAGATCTAGCTGGTCTATCAAAGTATAACAGAGACAGTAGTTCTAGCTGGTCTGTCATAATATAATAGAGATAGTAGATCTAGCTGGTCTGTCATAATATAATAGAGACAGTAGATCTAGCTGGTCTGTCATAATAGAATAGAGACAATAGATCTAGCTTGTCTGTCATAATATAATAGAGACAGTAGATCAAGCTGGTCTGTCATAATATAATAGTGACAGTAGATCTAGCTAGTCTGTCATAATATAATAGTTACAGTAGATCTAGCTGATCTGTCATAATACAATATAGACAATAGATCTAGCGGGTCTGTAATAATATAATAGAGACAGTAGATCTAGCTTGTCTGTCATAATATAATAGAGACAGTAGATCTAGTTGGTCTGTCATAATATAATAGAGACATGAAGACAGTAGATTTAGCTGGTCTGTCACAATATAATAGATACAGTAGATCTAGTTGGTCTGTCATAATATAATAGAGACATGAAGACAGTAGATCTAGCTGGTCAGTCATAATATGAAAGAGACAGTAGATCTACTGGTCTGTCATATTATAATAGTGACAGTAGATCTAGCGGGTCTGTCATAATATAATAGACACAGTAGATCTACCTGGTCTGTCATAATATAATAGCGACAGTAGATCGAGCTGGTCTGTCATATTATAATAGAGACAATAGATCTAGCTTGTCTGTCATAATATAATAGAGACAGTAGATCTACCTGGTCTGTCATAATATAATAGCGACAGTAGATCTAGCTGGTCTGTCATAATATAATATACACAGTAGATCTAGCTGGTCTGTCATGATATCAAAGAGACAGTAGATCTAGCTGGTCTGTCATAATACAATAGAGACAGTAGATCTAGCTGGTATGTCATAATATAATAGCGACAGTAGATCTAGCTGGTCTGTCATAATATAATAGAGACAGTAGATCTAGCTGGTCTGTCATAATATAATAGACACAGTAGATCTACCTGGTCTGTCATAATATAATAGAGACAGTAGATCTAGCTGGTCTGTCATAATATGATAAAGACAGTAGATCTAGCTGGTCTGTCAAAATATAATAGAGACAGTAGATCTGTCATAATATAATAGAGACAGTAGATCTAGCTGGTCTGTAATAATATAATAGAGACAGTATATCAAGCTGGTCTGTCAAAATATAATAGAGACAATAGATCAAGCTGGTCTGTCAAAATATAACAGAGACAGTATTTCTAGCTGGTCTGTCATAATATAATAGAGACAGTAGATCTAGCTGGTCTGTCAAAATATAATAGAGACAGTAGATCTGTCATAATATAATAGAGACAGTAGATCTACCTGGTCTGTCATAATATTTTAGAGACAGTAGATCTAGCTGGTCTGTCATCTTATAATAGAGACAGTAGATCTAGCTGGTCTGTCATAATATAATAGAGACAGTAGATCAAGCTGGTCTGTCAAAATATAATAGAGACAGTAGATCTAGCTGGTCTGACATAATATAATAGAGACAATAGATCTAGCTTGTCTGTCATAATATAATAGAGACAGTAGATCTAGCTGGTATGTCATAATATAATAGAGACAATAGATCAAGCTGGTCTGTCATAATATAATAGAGACAGTAGATCTAGCTGATCTGTCATAATACAATAGAGACAGTAGATCAAGCTGGTCTGTCAAAATATAATAGAGACAGTAGATCTAGCTGGTCTGTCATAATATAATAGAGACAGTAGATCTAGATGATCTGTCATAATATAATAGAGACAGTAGATCAAGCTGTTCTGTCAAAATATAACAGAGACAGTAGATCTAGATGGTCTGTCATAATATAATAGAGACAGTAGATCAAGCTGGTCTGTCAAAATATAACAGAGACAGTAGATCTAGCTGGTCTGTCATAATATAATAGAGACAGTAGATCTAGCTGGTATGTCAAAATATAATAGAGACAATAGATCAAGCTGGTCTGTCAAAATATAATAGAGACAGTAGATCTAGCTGGTCTGTCATAATATAATAGAGACAGTAGATCTAGCTGGTATGTCATAATATAATAGAGACAATAGATCTAGCTGGTCTGTCAAAATATAACAGAGACAGTAGTTCTAGCTGGTCTGTCATAATATAATAGAGACAGTAGATCTAGCTGGTCTGTCAAAATATAATAGAGACAGTAGATCTGTCATAATATAATAGAGACAGTAGATCTAGCTGGTATGTCATACAATGGAGACAGTAGATCTAGCTGGTCTTTCATAATATAATAGCGACAATAGATCTAGCTGGTCTGTCATAATATAATAGAGACAGTAGATCTACCAGGTCTGTCAAAATATAACAGAGACAGTAGATCTAGCTGGTCTGTCATAATATAATAGAGACAGTAGATCTAGCTGGTCTATCAAAGTATAACAGAGACAGTAGTTCTAGCTGGTCTGTCATAATATAATAGAGATAGTAGATCTAGCTGGTCTGTCATAATATAATAGAGACAGTAGATCTACCTGGTCTGTCATAATATTTTAGAGACAGTAGATCTAGCTGGTCTGTCATCTTATAATAGAGACAGTAGATCTAGCTGGTCTGTCATAATATAATAGAGACAGTAGATCAAGCTGGTCTGTCAAAATATAATAGAGACAGTAGATCTAGCTGGTCTGACATAATATAATAGAGACAATAGATCTAGCTTGTCTGTCATAATATAATAGAGACAGTAGATCTAGCTGGTATGTCATAATATAATAGAGACAATAGATCAAGCTGGTCTGTCATAATATAATAGAGACAGTAGATCTAGCTGATCTGTCATAATACAATAGAGACAGTAGATCAAGCTGGTCTGTCAAAATATAATAGAGACAGTAGATCTAGCTGGTCTGTCATAATATAATAGAGACAGTAGATCTAGATGGTCTGTCATAATATAATAGAGACAGTAGATCAAGCTGTTCTGTCAAAATATAACAGAGACAGTAGATCTAGATGGTCTGTCATAATATAATAGAGACAGTAGATCAAGCTGGTCTGTCAAAATATAACAGAGACAGTAGATCTAGCTGGTCTGTCATAATATAATAGAGACAGTAGATCTAGCTGGTATGTCAAAATATAATAGAGACAATAGATCAAGCTGGTCTGTCAAAATATAATAGAGACAGTAGATCTAGCTGGTCTGTCATAATATAATAGAGACAGTAGATCTAGCTGGTATGTCATAATATAATAGAGACAATAGATCTAGCTGGTCTGTCAAAATATAACAGAGACAGTAGTTCTAGCTGGTCTGTCATAATATAATAGAGACAGTAGATCTAGCTGGTCTGTCAAAATATAATAGAGACAGTAGATCTGTCATAATATAATAGAGACAGTAGATCTAGCTGGTATGTCATACAATGGAGACAGTAGATCTAGCTGGTCTTTCATAATATAATAGCGACAATAGATCTAGCTGGTCTGTCATAATATAATAGAGACAGTAGATCTACCAGGTCTGTCAAAATATAACAGAGACAGTAGATCTAGCTGGTCTGTCATAATATAATAGAGACAGTAGATCTAGCTGGTCTATCAAAGTATAATAGAGACAGTAGATCTAGCTGATCTGTCATAATATAATAGAGACAGTAGATCTAGCTGGTCTGTCAAAATATAATAGAGACAGTAGATCTAGCTGGTCTGTGATAATACAATAGATACAGTAGATCTACCTGGTCTGTCATAATATTTTAGAGACAGTAGATCTAGCTGGTATGTCATACAATAGAGACAGTAGATCTAGCTGGTCTTTCATAATATAATAGAGACAGTAGATCTAGCTGGTCTGTCATAATATAATAGAGACAGTAGATTAACCTGGTCTGTCATAGTATAATAGAGACAGTTGATCTAGCTGGTCTGTCATAATATAATAGAGACAGTAGATCTAGCTGGTCTGTCATAATATAATAGAGACAGTAGATCTAGCTTGTCTGTCATAATATAATAGAGACAGTAGATCTAGCTTGTCTGTCATAATATAATAGAGACAGTAGATCTAGCTGGTCTGTCATAATATAATAGAGACAGTAGATTAACCTGGTCTGTCATAGTATAATAGAGACAGTTGATCTAGCTGGTCTGTCATAATATAATAGAGACAGTAGATCTAGCTGGTCTGTCATAATATAATAGAGACAGTAGATCTAGCTTGTCTGTCATAATATAATAGAGACAGTAGATCTAGCTGGTCTGTCCAATTATAATAGAGACAATAGATCTCGCTGGTGTGTCATAATATAATAGAGACAATAGATCTAGCTGGTATGTCATAATAAAAGACAGACAGTAGATCTAGCTGGTCTGTCATAATATAATAGCGACCGTAGATCTCCCTGGTCTGTCATAATATAATAGAGACAGTAGATATAGCTGGTCTGTCAGAATATAAGAGACAGTAGATCTAGCTGGTCTGTCAAAATATAATAGAGACAGTAGATCTAGCTGGTCTGTCATAATATAATAGAGACAGTAGATCTACCTGGTCTGTCATAATATAATAGAGATAGTAGATCGAGCTGGTCTGTCATAATATAATAGAGACAGTAGATCTAGCTGGGCTGTCATAGTATAATAGAGACAGTAGATCTAGCTGGTCTGTCATTGTACAATAGAGACAGTAGATCTAGCTGGTCTGTCATAATATAATAGAGACAGTAGATCTAGCTGGTCTGTAATAACATGATAGAGACAGTAGATCTCGCTGGTCTGTCATAATATAATAGAGACAGTAGATCTAGCTGGTCTGTCAAAATAGAATAGAGACAGTAGATCTCGCTGGTCTGTCATAATATAGTAGAGACAGTAGATCTCGCTGGTCTGTCATAATATAATAGAGACAGTAGATCTAGCTGGTCTGTCATAATATAATAGAGACAGTAGATCTAGCTGGTCTGTCATAATATAATAGAGACAGTAGATCTAGCTGGTCTGTCAAATTATAATAGAGACAATAGATCTAGCTGGTCTGTCATAATATAATAGAGACGTTAGATCTAACTGGTGTGTCATAATATAATAGAGACAGTAGATCTAGCTGGTCTGTCAGAATATAATAGAGACAGTAGATCTAGCTGGTCTGTCATATTATAATAGAGACAGTAGATCTAGCTGGTCTGTCATAATATAATAGAGACAGTAGATCTAGCTGGTCTGTCAAATTATAATAGAGACAATAGATCTAGCTGGTCTGTCATAATATAATAGAGACAGTAGATCTAGCTGGTCTGTCATAATATAATAGAGAGAGTAGATCTACCTGTTCTGTCAAAATATAATAGAGACAGTAGATCTAGCTGGTCTGTCATCATATAATAGAGACAGTAGATCTAGCTGGTCTGTCATAGTACAATAGAGACAGTAGATCTACCTGGTCTGTAATAACATGATAGAGACAGTAGATCTCGCTGGTCTGTCAAAATAGAATAGAGACAGTAGATCTCGCTGGTCTGTCATAATATAGTAGAGACAGTAGATCTAGCTGGTCTGTCATAATATAATAGAGACAGTATATCTACCTGGTCTGTCAAAATATAATGGAGACAGTAGATCTAGCTGGTCTGTCATAATATAATAGAGACAGTAGATCTAGCTGGTCTGTCATAATATAATAGAGACAGTAGATCTACCTGGTCTGTCATAATATAATAGAGATAGTAGATCGAGCTGGTCTGTCATAATATAATAGAGACAGTAGATCTAGCTGGGCTGTCATAGTATAATAGAGACAGTAGATCTAGCTGGTCTGTCATTGTACAATAGAGACAGTAGATCTAGCTGGTCTGTCATAATATAATAGAGACAGTAGATTAACCTGGTCTGTCATAGTATAATAGAGACAGTTGATCTAGCTGGTCTGTCATAATATAATAGAGACAGTAGATCTAGCTGGTCTGTCATAATATAATAGAGACAGTAGATCTAGCTTGTCTGTCATAATATAATAGAGACAGTAGATCTAGCTTGTCTGTCATAATATAATAGAGACAGTAGATCTAGCTGGTCTGTCATAATATAATAGAGACAGTAGATTAACCTGGTCTGTCATAGTATAATAGAGACAGTTGATCTAGCTGGTCTGTCATAATATAATAGAGACAGTAGATCTAGCTGGTCTGTCATAATATAATAGAGACAGTAGATCTAGCTTGTCTGTCATAATATAATAGAGACAGTAGATCTAGCTGGTCTGTCCAATTATAATAGAGACAATAGATCTCGCTGGTGTGTCATAATATAATAGAGACAATAGATCTAGCTGGTATGTCATAATAAAAGACAGACAGTAGATCTAGCTGGTCTGTCATAATATAATAGCGACCGTAGATCTCCTGGTCTGTCATAATATAATAGAGACAGTAGATATAGCTGGTCTGTCAGAATATAAGAGACAGTAGATCTAGCTGGTCTGTCAAAATATAATAGAGACAGTAGATCTAGCTGGTCTGTCATAATATAATAGAGACAGTAGATCTACCTGGTCTGTCATAATATAATAGAGATAGTAGATCGAGCTGGTCTGTCATAATATAATAGAGACAGTAGATCTAGCTGGGCTGTCATAGTATAATAGAGACAGTAGATCTAGCTGGTCTGTCATTGTACAATAGAGACAGTAGATCTAGCTGGTCTGTCATAATATAATAGAGACAGTAGATCTAGCTGGTCTGTAATAACATGATAGAGACAGTAGATCTCGCTGGTCTGTCATAATATAATAGAGACAGTAGATCTAGCTGGTCTGTCAAAATAGAATAGAGACAGTAGATCTCGCTGGTCTGTCATAATATAGTAGAGACAGTAGATCTCGCTGGTCTGTCATAATATAATAGAGACAGTAGATCTAGCTGGTCTGTCATAATATAATAGAGACAGTAGATCTAGCTGGTCTGTCATAATATAATAGAGACAGTAGATCTAGCTGGTCTGTCAAATTATAATAGAGACAATAGATCTAGCTGGTCTGTCATAATATAATAGAGACGTTAGATCTAACTGGTGTGTCATAATATAATAGAGGCAATAGATCTAGCTGGTATGTCATAATACAAGACAGACAGTAGATCTAGCTGGTCTGTCATAATATAATAGAGACAGTAGATCTAGCTGGTCTGTCATAATATAATAGAGACAGTAGATCTAGCTGGTCTGTCAAATTATAATAGAGACAATAGATCTAGCTGGTCTGTCATAATATAACAGAGACAGTAGATCTACCTGGTATGTCATATTATAATAGAGACAGTGGATCTAGCTGGTCTGTCATAATATAATAGAGACAGTTGATCTAGCTGGTCTGTCATATTATAATAGAGCCAGTAGATCTAGCTGGTATGTCATAATATAACAGGGACAGTAGACCTAGCTGGTCTGTCAAATTATAATAGAGACAATAGATCTAGCTGGTCTGTCATAATATAACAGAGACAGTAGATCTACCTGGTATGTCAAAATATAATAGAGACAGTATATCTAGCTGGTCTGTCATAATATAATAGAGACAGTAGATCTAGCTGGTCTGTCATAATATAATAGAGACAGTAGATCTACCTATCCACCACCAGACTAACAGTGATGATGGGCGGGGCCTGGTTCCAGGAAGTGTTTGGGAATTCAGAGGAAGTGACCGAGCAGCTCCTCCTGGACAGGGCCACCCAGGCGGTGACATCACACCTGGGCGTTACCTCACGACCCATCTGGAGCGTTGTTGCACTGCTCAAGGACTGCATTCCTCAATATTACCTTGGACACTGGAAACGACTTGAAAATATGAGACAATACATCAGAGACCACAATCTACCACTTAGTCTGGCTGGGTCCTCTTATGATGGCGTCTCGGTCAATGATGTCATCTTCAGTGGACAGACGGCAGCAGAGGGCCTTGTGGGAAAAGTCTAACCAGACGTTCAGGTTCCCAACCATGGATATACGCTTATATTGTGAAAGAGATCTTGTTTTTTTCCTCATCGCATTGCGTTCTACATTTAGTTTGCTTTTACACAACTGTATCACAACCGGCCATGATTGGGAGTCCCATAGGGCGGTGCCCAATTGGCCCAGCGTGGTCCAGATTTGGCCGGTGTAGGGCGTCATTGTAAATAAGAATTTGTTCTTAACTGACTTGCCAAGTTAAATACAAATACTAATAAAAATGTACATACAATTTACTAGTCACCCTCTGCATTTAAGCCCTCTGCAAAGGGATGTCATTTTTTGCGCAATATTCCTAATTTATAAGCAGCATATTTATGAAGTTTTCCATTTCTATCTCATTTGGACAAATTACAGATTGGTCCTCTAGAGATGATTCTATGTCCTTCTGTAGCTCAGTTGGTAAGAGCATGGCGCTTGTAACGCCAGGGTAGTGGGTTCGTTTCCCGGGACCACCCATACGTAGAATGTATGCACACATGACTGTAAGTCGCTTTGGATAAAAGCGTCTGCTAAATGGCATTTATTATATTATTATATATTATATATTACCTGGTCTGTCATAGTATAATAGAGACAGTAGATCTAGCTGGTCCGTCATAGTACAATAGAGACATAGAGACAGTAGATCTAGCTGGTCTGTCATAATATAATAGAGACAGTAGATCAAGCTGGTCTGTCAAAATATAATAGAGACAGTAGATCTAGCTGGTCTGTCATAATATAATAGGGACAGTAGATCTAGCTGGTCTGTCATAATATAATAGAGACAGTCTATCTACCAGGTCTGTCATAATATAACAGAGACAGTAGATCTAGCTGGTCTGTCATAATATAACAGAGACAGTAGATCTAGCTGGTCTGTCATAATATAACAGAGACAGTAGATCTACCTGGTATGTCAAAATATAATAGAGACAGTAGATCTAGCTGGTCTGTCATAATATAATAGAGTAAGTTGATCTAGCTGGTCTGTCATGATATAATAGAGATAGTAGATCTAGCTGGTCTGTCATAATACAATAGAGACAGTAGATCTCGCTGGTCTGTCAAAATATAATAGAGACAGTAGATCTAGCTGGTCTGTCATAATATAATAGGGACAGTAGATCTAGCTGGTCTGTCATAATATAATAGAGACAGTGTATCTACCAGGTCTGTCATAATATAACAGAGACAGTAGATCTAGCTGGTCTGTCATAATATAACAGAGACAGTAGATGTACCTGGTATGTCAAAATATAATAGAGACAGTAGATCTAGCTGGTCTGTCATATTATAATAGAGACAGTAGATCTAGCTGGTATGTCATAATATAATAGAGATAGTAGATCTACCTGGTCTGTCAAATTAGAAAAGAGACAGTAGATATATCTGGTCTGTCATCAAATAATAGACACAGTAGATCTAGCTGGTCTGTCATAATATAATAGAGACAGTATACTCACCTGGTCTGTCATAATATAATAGAGACAGCAGATCTAGCTAGTCTGTCATAATACAATAGAGACATTAGATCTACCTGGTCTGTCATAGTATAATAGAGAGAGTAGATCTAGCTGGTCTGTCATAATATGAGACAGTATATCTAGCTGGTCTGTCATAATATAATAGAGTAAGTTGATCTAGCTGGTCTGTCATGATATAATAGAGATAGTAGATCTAGCTGGTCTGTCATAATACAATAGAGACAGTGTATCTACCAGGTCTGTCATAATATAACAGAGACAGTAGATCTAGCTGGTCTGTCATAATATAACAGAGACAGTAGATCTACCTGGTATGTCAAAATATAATAGAGACAGTAGATCTAGCTGGTCTGTCATATTATAATAGAGACAGTAGATCTAGCTGGTATGTCATAATATAATAGAGATAGTAGATCTACCTGGTCTGTCAAATTAGAAAAGAGACAGTAGATCTAGCTGGTCTGTCATCAAATAATAGACACAGTAGATCTAGCTGGTCTGTCATAATATAATAGAGACAGTATACTCACCTGGTCTGTCATAATATAATAGAGACAGCAGATCTAGCTAGTCTGTCATAATACAATAGAGACATTAGATCTACCTGGTCTGTCATAGTATAATAGAGACAGTAGATCTAGCTGGTCTGTCATAATATGAGACAGTATATCTAGCTGGTCTGTCATAATATAATAGAGTAAGTTGATCTAGCTGGTCTGTCATGATATAATAGAGATAGTAGATCTAGCTGGTCTGTCATAATACAATAGAGACAGTGTATCTACCAGGTCTGTCATAATATAACAGAGACAGTAGATCTAGCTGGTCTGTCATAATATAACAGAGACAGTAGATCTACCTGGTATGTCAAAATATAATAGAGACAGTAGATCTAGCTGGTCTGTCATATTATAATAGAGACAGTAGATCTAGCTGGTATGTCATAATATAATAGAGATAGTAGATCTACCTGGTCTGTCAAATTAGAAAGAGACAGTAGATCTAGCTGGTCTGTCATCAAATAATAGACACAGTAGATCTAGCTGGTCTGTCATAATATAATAGAGACAGTATACTCACCTGGTCTGTCATAATATAATAGAGACAGCAGATCTAGCTAGTCTGTCATAATACAATAGAGACATTAGATCTACCTGGTCTGTCATAGTATAATAGAGACAGTAGATCTAGCTGGTCTGTCATAATATGAGACAGTATATCTAGCTGGTCTGTCATAATATAATAGAGTAAGTTGATCTAGCTGGTCTGTCATGATATAATAGAGATAGTAGATCTAGCTGGTCTGTCATAATACAATAGAGACAGTGTATCTACCAGGTCTGTCATAATATAATAGAGACAGTAGATCTAGCTGGTCTGTCATAATATAACAGAGACAGTAGATCTACCTGGTATGTCAAAATATAATAGAGACAGTAGATCTAGCTGGTCTGTCATATTATAATAGAGACAGTAGATCTAGCTGGTATGTCATAATATAATAGAGATAGTAGATCTACCTGGTCTGTCAAATTAGAAAGAGACAGTAGATCTAGCTGGTCTGTCATCAAATAATAGACACAGTAGATCTAGCTGGTCTGTCATAATATAATAGAGACAGTATACTCACCTGGTCTGTCATAATATAATAGAGACAGCAGATCTAGCTAGTCTGTCATAATACAATAGAGACATAGAGACAGTAGATCTACCTGGTCTGTCATAGTATAATAGAGACAGTAGATCTAGCTGGTCTGTCATAGTATAATATAGACAGTAGATCTGTAATATATATAATATAATAATAATATAATAGAGTAAGTTGATCTAGCTGGTCTGTCATGATATAATAGAGATAGTAGATCTAGCTGGTCTGTCATAATACAATAGAGACAGTAGATCTAGCTGGTCTGTCATAATATAATAGAGACAGTAGATCTACCTGGTCTGTCATAGTACAATAGAGACATAGAGACAGTAGATCTAGCTGGTCTGTCATAACATAATAGAGACAGTAGATCTAGCCGGTCTGTCATAGTACAATAGAGACAGTAGATCTAGCTGGTCTGTCAAAATATTATAGAGACAGTAGATCTAGCTGGTCTGTCATAATATAATAGGGACAGTAGATCTAGCTGGTCTGTCATAATATAATAGAGACAGTGGATCTAGCTGGTCTGTCATAATATAATAGAGACAGAAGATCTACCTGGTCTGTCATAGTATAATAGAGACAGTAGATCTAGCCGGTCTGTCATAGTACAATAGAGACATAGAGACAGTAGATCTAGCTGGTCTGGCATAACATAATAGAGACGGTAGATCAAGCTGGTCTGTCATAATATAATAGAGACAGTAGATCTACCTGGTCTGTCATAGTATAATAGAGACAGTAGATCTAGCTGGTCTGTCATAGTACAATAGAGACATAGAGACAGTAGATCTAGCTGGTCTGTCATAATATGAGACAGTATATCTAGCTGGTCTGTCATAATATAATAGAGTAAGTTGATCTAGCTGGTCTATCATGATATAATAGAGATAGTAGATCTAGCTGGTCTGTCATAATACAATAGAGACAGTAGATCTAGCTGGTCTGTCATATGAGACAGTATATCTAGCTGGTCTGTCATAATATAATAGAGTAAGTTGATCTAGCTGGTCTGTCATGATATAATAGAGATAGTAGATCTAGCTGGTCTGTCATAATACAATAGAGACAGTGTATCTACCAGGTCTGTCATAATATAACAGAGACAGTAGATCTAGCTGGTATGTCATAATATAATAGAGATAGTAGATCTACCTGGTCTGTCAAATTAGAAAAGAGACAGTAGATATATCTGGTCTGTCATCAAATAATAGACACAGTAGATCTAGCTGGTCTGTCATAATATAATAGAGACAGTATACTCACCTGGTCTGTCATAATATAATAGAGACAGCAGATCTAGCTAGTCTGTCATAATACAATAGAGACATTAGATCTACCTGGTCTGTCATAGTATAATAGAGAGAGTAGATCTAGCTGGTCTGTCATAATATGAGACAGTATATCTAGCTGGTCTGTCATAATATAATAGAGTAAGTTGATCTAGCTGGTCTGTCATGATATAATAGAGATAGTAGATCTAGCTGGTCTGTCATAATACAATAGAGACAGTGTATCTACCAGGTCTGTCATAATATAACAGAGACAGTAGATCTAGCTGGTCTGTCATAATATAACAGAGACAGTAGATCTACCTGGTATGTCAAAATATAATAGAGACAGTAGATCTAGCTGGTCTGTCATATTATAATAGAGACAGTAGATCTAGCTGGTATGTCATAATATAATAGAGATAGTAGATCTACCTGGTCTGTCAAATTAGAAAAGAGACAGTAGATCTAGCTGGTCTGTCATCAAATAATAGACACAGTAGATCTAGCTGGTCTGTCATAATATAATAGAGACAGTATACTCACCTGGTCTGTCATAATATAATAGAGACAGCAGATCTAGCTAGTCTGTCATAATACAATAGAGACATTAGATCTACCTGGTCTGTCATAGTATAATAGAGACAGTAGATCTAGCTGGTCTGTCATAATATGAGACAGTATATCTAGCTGGTCTGTCATAATATAATAGAGTAAGTTGATCTAGCTGGTCTGTCATGATATAATAGAGATAGTAGATCTAGCTGGTCTGTCATAATACAATAGAGACAGTGTATCTACCAGGTCTGTCATAATATAACAGAGACAGTAGATCTAGCTGGTCTGTCATAATATAACAGAGACAGTAGATCTACCTGGTATGTCAAAATATAATAGAGACAGTAGATCTAGCTGGTCTGTCATATTATAATAGAGACAGTAGATCTAGCTGGTATGTCATAATATAATAGAGATAGTAGATCTACCTGGTCTGTCAAATTAGAAAAGAGACAGTAGATCTAGCTGGTCTGTCATCAAATAATAGACACAGTAGATCTAGCTGGTCTGTCATAATATAATAGAGACAGTATACTCACCTGGTCTGTCATAATATAATAGAGACAGCAGATCTAGCTAGTCTGTCATAATACAATAGAGACATTAGATCTACCTGGTCTGTCATAGTATAATAGAGACAGTAGATCTAGCTGGTCTGTCATAGTACAATATAGACAGTAGATCTGTAATATATATAATATAATAATAATATAATAGAGTAAGTTGATCTAGCTGGTCTGTCATGATATAATAGAGATAGTAGATCTAGCTGGTCTGTCATAATACAATAGAGACAGTAGATCTAGCTGGTCTGTCATAATATAATAGAGACAGTAGATCTACCTGGTCTGTCATAGTACAATAGAGACATAGAGACAGTAGATCTAGCTGGTCTGTCATAACATAATAGAGACAGTAGATCAAGCTGGTCTGTCATAATATAATAGAGACAGTAGATCTAGCTGGTCTGTCAAAATATAATAGAGACAGTAGATCTAGCTGTTCTGTCATAATATAATAGGGACAGTAGATCTAGCTGGTCTGTCATAATATAATAGAGACAGTGGATCTAGCTGGTCTGTCATAATATAATAGAGACAGTAGATCTACCTGGTCTGTCATAGTATAATAGAGACAGTAGATCTAGCCGGTCTGTCATAGTACAATAGAGACATAGAGACAGTAGATCTAGCTGGTCTGTCATAACATAATAGAGACAGTAGATCAAGCTGGTCTGTCATAATATAATAGAGACAGTAGATCTACCTGGTCTGTCATAGTATAATAGAGACAGTAGATCTAGCTGGTCTGTCATAGTACAATAGAGACATAGAGACAGTAGATCTAGCTGGTCTGTCATAATATGAGACAGTATATCTAGCTGGTCTGTCATAATATAATAGAGTAAGTTGATCTAGCTGGTCTATCATGATATAATAGAGATAGTAGATCTAGCTGGTCTGTCATAATACAATAGAGACAGTAGATCTAGCTGGTCTGTCATAATAGAATAGAGACAGTAGATCTAGCTGGTCTGTCATAATATAATAGAGACAGTAGATCTACCTGGTCTGTCATAGTATAATAGAGACAGTAGATCTAGCCGGTCTGTCATAGTACAATAGAGACATAGAGACAGTAGATCTAGCTGGTCTGTCATAACATAATAGAGACAGTAGATCAAGCTGGTCTGTCATAATATAATAGAGACAGTAGATCTAGCTGGTCTGTCATAGTACAATAGAGACATAGAGACAGTAGATCTAGCTGGTCTGTCATAACATAATAGAGACAGTAGATCAAGCTGGTCTGTAATAATATAATAGAGACAGTAGATCTAGCTGGTCTGTCAAAATATAATAGAGACAGTAGATCTAGCTGGTCTGTCATAATATAATAGGGACAGTAGATCTAGCTGGTATGTCAAAATATAATAGAGACAGTAGATCTAGCTGGTCTGTCATAATATAATAGAGACAGTAGATCTAGCTGGTCTGTCATATTATAATATAGACAGTAGATCTAGCTGGTCTGTTTTAATATAATAGTGACAGTGTATCTACCAGGTCTGTCATAATATAACAGAGACAGTAGATCTAGCTGGTCTGTCATAATATAACAGAGACAGCAGATCTACCTGGTATGTCAAAATATAATAGAGACAGTAGATCTAGCTGGCCTGTCATAATATAATAGAGACAGTAGATCTAGCTGGTCTGTCATATTATAATAGAGACAGTAGATCTAGCTGGTATGTCATAATATAATAGGGACAGTAGATCTAGCTGGTCTGTCATAGTACAATAGAGACATAGAGACAGTAGATCTAGCTGGTCTGTCATAACATAATAGAGACAGTAGATCAAGCTGGTCTGTCATAATATAATAGAGACAGTAGATCTAGCTGGTCTGTCAAAATATATTAGAGACAGTAGATCTAGCTGGTCTGTCATAATATAATAGGGACAGTAGATCTAGCTGGTCTGTCATAATATAATAGAGACAGTGTATCTACCAGGTCTGTCATAATATAACAGAGACAGTAGATCTAGCTGGTCTGTCATAATATAACAGAGACAGTAGATCTACCTGGTATGTCAAAATATAATAGAGACAGTAGATCTAGCTGGTCTGTCATATTATAATAGAGACAGTAGATCTAGCTGGTATGTCATAATATAATAGAGATAGTAGATCTACCTGGTCTGTCAAATTAGAAAAGAGACAGTAGATCTAGCTGGTCTGTCATCAAATAATAGACACAGTAGATCTAGCTGGTCTGTCATAATATAATAGAGACAGTATACTCACCTGGTCTGTCATAATATAATAGAGACAGCAGATCTAGCTAGTCTGTCATAATACAATAGAGACATTAGATCTACCTGGTCTGTCATAGTATAATAGAGACAGTAGATCTAGCTGGTCTGTCATAATATGAGACAGTATATCTAGCTGGTCTGTCATAATATAATAGAGTAAGTTGATCTAGCTGGTCTGTCATGATATAATAGAGATAGTAGATCTAGCTGGTCTGTCATAATACAATAGAGACAGTAGATCTAGCTGGTCTGTCATAATATAATAGAGACAGTAGATCTACCTGGTATGTCAAAATATAATAGAGACAGTAGATCTAGCTGGTCTGTCATATTATAATAGAGACAGTAGATCTAGCTGGTATGTCATAATATAATAGAGATAGTAGATCTACCTGGTCTGTCAAATTAGAAAAGAGACAGTAGATCTAGCTGGTCTGTCATCAAATAATAGACACAGTAGATCTAGCTGGTCTGTCATAATATAATAGAGACAGTATACTCACCTGGTCTGTCATAATATAATAGAGACAGCAGATCTAGCTAGTCTGTCATAATACAATAGAGACATTAGATCTACCTGGTCTGTCATAGTATAATAGAGACAGTAGATCTAGCTGGTCTGTCATAGTACAATATAGACAGTAGATCTGTAATATATATAATATAATAATAATATAATAGAGTAAGTTGATCTAGCTGGTCTGTCATGATATAATAGAGATAGTAGATCTAGCTGGTCTGTCATAATACAATAGAGACAGTAGATCTAGCTGGTCTGTCATAATATAATAGAGACAGTAGATCTACCTGGTCTGTCATAGTACAATAGAGACATAGAGACAGTAGATCTAGCTGGTCTGTCATAACATAATAGAGACAGTAGATCAAGCTGGTCTGTCATAATATAATAGAGACAGTAGATCTACCTGGTCTGTCAAAATATAATAGAGACAGTAGATCTAGCTGTTCTGTCATAATATAATAGGGACAGTAGATCTAGCTGGTCTGTCATAATATAATAGAGACAGTGGATCTAGCTGGTCTGTCATAATATAATAGAGACAGTAGATCTACCTGGTCTGTCATAGTATAATAGAGACAGTAGATCTAGCCGGTCTGTCATAGTACAATAGAGACATAGAGACAGTAGATCTAGCTGGTCTGTCATAACATAATAGAGACAGTAGATCAAGCTGGTCTGTCATAATATAATAGAGACAGTAGATCTACCTGGTCTGTCATAATATAATAGAGACAGTAGATCTAGCTGGTCTGTCATAGTACAATAGAGACATAGAGACAGTAGATCTAGCTGGTCTGTCATAATATGAGACAGTATATCTAGCTGGTCTGTCATAATATAATAGAGTAAGTTGATCTAGCTGGTCTATCATGATATAATAGAGATAGTAGATCTAGCTGGTCTGTCATAATACAATAGAGACAGTAGATCTAGCTGGTCTGTCATAATAGAATAGAGACAGTAGATCTAGCTGGTCTGTCATAATATAATAGAGACAGTAGATCTACCTGGTCTGTCATAGTATAATAGAGACAGTAGATCTAGTCGGTCTGTCATAGTACAATAGAGACATAGAGACAGTAGATCTAGCTGGTCTGTCATAACATAATAGAGACAGTAGATCAAGCTGGTCTGTCATAATATAATAGAGACAGTAGATCTAGCTGGTCTGTCATAGTACAATAGAGACATAGAGACAGTAGATCTAGCTGGTCTGTCATAACATAATAGAGACAGTAGATCAAGCTGGTCTGTAATAATATAATAGAGACAGTAGATCTAGCTGGTCTGTCAAAATATAATAGAGACAGTAGATCTAGCTGGTCTGTCATAATATAATAGGGACAGTAGATCTAGCTGGTATGTCAAAATATAATAGAGACAGTAGATCTAGCTGGTCTGTCATAATATAATAGAGACAGTAGATCTAGCTGGTCTGTCATATTATAATATAGACAGTAGATCTAGCTGGTCTGTTTTAATATAATAGTGACAGTGTATCTACCAGGTCTGTCATAATATAACAGAGACAGTAGATCTAGCTGGTCTGTCATAATATAACAGAGACAGCAGATCTACCTGGTATGTCAAAATATAATAGAGACAGTAGATCTAGCTGGCCTGTCATAATATAATAGAGACAGTAGATCTAGCTGGTCTGTCATATTATAATAGAGACAGTAGATCTAGCTGGTATGTCATAATATAATAGGGACAGTAGATCTAGCTGGTCTGTCATAGTACAATAGAGACATAGAGACAGTAGATCTAGCTGGTCTGTCATAACATAATAGAGACAGTAGATCAAGCTGGTCTGTCATAATATAATAGAGACAGTAGATCTAGCTGGTCTGTCAAAATATATTAGAGACAGTAGATCTAGCTGGTCTGTCATAATATAATAGGGACAGTAGATCTAGCTGGTCTGTCATAATATAATAGAGACAGTGTATCTACCCAGGTCTGTCATAATATAACAGAGACAGTAGATCTACCTGGTATGTCAAAATATAATAGAGTCAGTAGATCTAGCTGGTCTGTCATATTATAATAGAGACAGTAGATCTAGCTGGTATGTCATAATATAATAGAGATAGTAGATCTACCTGGTCTGTCAAATTAGAAAAGAGACAGTAGATCTAGCTGGTCTGTCATAAAATAATAGACACAGTAGATCTAGCTGGTCTGTCATAATATAATAGAGACAGTATACTCACCTGGTCTGTCATAATATAATAGAGACAGCAGATCTAGCTAGTCTGTCATAATACAATAGAGACATTAGATCTACCTGGTCTGTCATAGTATAATAGAGACAGTAGATCTAGCTGGTCTGTCATAGTACAATATAGACAGTAGATCTAGTTGCTCTGTCATAATATGAGACAGTATATCTAGCTGGTCTGTCATAATATAATAGAGTAAGTTGATCTAGCTGGTCTGTCATGATATAATAGAGATAGTAGATCTAGCTGGTCTGTCATAATACAATAGAGACAGTAGATCTAGCTGGTCTGTCATAATAGAATAGAGACAGTAGATCTAGCTGGTCTGTCATAATATAATAGAGACAGTAGATCTACCTGGTCTGTCATAGTATAATAGAGACAGTAGATCTAGCCGGTCTGTCATAGTACAATAGAGACATAGAGACAGTAGATCTCGCTGGTCTGTCATAACATAATAGAGACAGTAGATCAAGCTGGTCTGTCATAGTATAATAGAGACAGTAGATCTAGCCGGTCTGTCATAGTACAATAGAGACATAGAGACAGTAGATCTCGCTGGTCTGTCATAACATAATAGAGACAGTAGATCAAGCTGGTCTGTCATAATATAATAGAGACAGTAGATCTAGCTGGTCTGTCATAGTACAATAGAGACATAGAGACAGTAGATCTAGCTGGTCTGTCATAACATAATAGAGACAGTAGATCAAGCTGGTCTGTCATAATATAATAGAGACAGTAGATCTAGCTGGTCTGTCAAAATATAATAGAGACAGTAGATCTAGCTGGTCTGTCATTAGTACAATAGAGACATAGAGACAGTAGATCTAGCTGGTCTGTCATAACATAATAGAGACAGTAGATCAAGCTGGTCTGTCATAATATAATAGAGACAGTAGATCTAGCTGGTCTGTCATAGTACAATAGAGACATAGAGACAGTAGATCTAGCTGGTCTGTCATAACATAATAGAGACAGTAGATCAAGCTGGTCTGTCATAATATAATAGAGACAGTAGATCTAGCTGGTCTGTCAAAATATAATAGAGACAGTAGATCTAGCTGGTCTGTCATAATATAATAGGGACAGTAGATCTAGCTGGTCTGTCATAATATAATAGAGACAGTGTATCTACCAGGTCTGTCATAATACAATAGAGACAGTATATCTAGCTGGTCTGTCATAATAGAATAGAGACAGTAGATCTAGCTGGTCTGTCATAATATAATAGAGACAGTAGATCTAGCTGGTCTGTCATAAGATAATAGAGATTGTAGTTTAACCTGGTCTGTCATAATAGAATAGAGACAGTAGATCTAGCTGGTCTGTCATAATATAATAGAGACAGTAGATCTACCTGGTCTGTCATAGTATAATAGAGACAGTAGATCTAGCAGGTCTGACATAGTACAATAGAGACATAGAGACAGTAGATCTAGCTGGTCTGTCATAATATAATAGAGACAGTAGATCTAGCTGGTCTGTCAAAATATAATAGAGACAGTAGATCTAGCTGGTCTGTCATAATATAATAGGGACAGTAGATCTAGCTGGTCTGTCATAATATAATAGAGACAGTGTATCTACCAGGTCTGTCATAATATAACAGAGACAGTATATCTAGCTGGTCTGTCATAATATAACAGAGACAGTAGATCTACCTGGTATGTCAACATATAATAGAGACAGTAGATCTAGCTGGTCTGTCATAATATAATAGAGACAGTAGATCTAGCTGGTCTGTCATATTATAATATAGACAGTAGATCTGCTGGTCTGTTTTAATATAATAGTGACAGTGTATCTACCAGGTCTGTCATAATATAACAGAGACAGTAGATCTAGCTGGTCTGTCATAATATAACAGAGACAGTAGATCTACCTGGTATGTCATAATATAACAGAGACAGTAGATCTACCTGGTCTGTCATAGTATAATAGAGACAGTAGATCTAGCTGGTCTGTCATAGTACAATAGAGACATAGAGACAGTAGATCTAGCTGGTCTGTCATAATAGAATAGAGACAGTAGATCTAGCTGGTCTGTCATAAGATAATAGAGATTGTGTTTACCAGGTCTGTCATAATATAATAGAGACAGTAGATCTAGCTGGTCTGTCATAATATAATAGGGACAGTAGATCTACCTGGTATGTCATAGTATAATAGAGACAGTAGATCTAGCTGGTCTACATAATATAATAGAGACAGTAGATCTAGCTGGTCTGTCATAACATAATAGAGACAGTAGATCAAGCTGGTCTGTCATAATATAAATAGAGACAGTAGATCTAGCTGGTCTGTCATAGTACAATAGAGACATAGAGAGCTGGTCTGTCATAATATAATAGAGACAGATCTCAGCTGGTCTGTCATAATATAATAGAGACAGTAGCTAGTCTGTCATAATACAATAGAGACATTAGATCTACCTGTCTGTCATAGTATAATAGAGACAGTAGATCTAGCTGGTCTGTCATAATATAATAGAGACAGTGTATCTACCAGGTCTGTCATAATATAACAGAGACAGTAGATCTAGCTGGTCTGTCATAATATAATAGAGACAGTAGATCTAGCTGGTCTGTCATAATATAGGGTATGGAATTGAGACAGTAGATCTAGCTGGTCTGTCATAATATATAGATCTGGTCTGTAGATAATAGAGACAGTAGATCTAGCTGGTATGTCATAATATAATAGGGACAGTAGATCTAGCTGGTCTGTCATAATATAATAGAGACAGTGATCAAGCTGGTCTGTCATACCAGGTCTGTCATAAGACATAACAGAGACAGTGTATCTACCAGGTCTGTCATAATATAACAGAGACAGTAGATCTAGCTGGTCTGTCATAATATAACAGAGACAGTAGATCTACCTGGTATGTCAAAAATATAATAGAGACAGTAGATCTAGCTGGTCTGTCATAATATAATAGAGACAGTAGATCTAGCTGGTCTGTCATAATATAATAGAGACAGTAGATCTACCTGGTCTGTCATAGTATAATAGAGACAGTAGATCTAGCTGGTCTGTCATAGTACAATAAGGACATAGAGACAGTAGATCTTTGCTGGTCTGTCATAATATAATAGGGACAGTAGATCTAGCTGGTCTGTCATAATATAATAGAGACAGTGTATCTACCAGGTCTGTCATAATATAACAGAGACAGTAGATCTAGCTGGTCTGTCATAATATAACAGAACAGTAGATCTACCTGGTATGTCAAAATATAATAGAGACAGTAGATCTAGCTGGTCTGTCATAATATAATAGAGACAGTAGATCTAGCTGGTCTGTCATATTATAATAGAGACAGTAGATCTAGCTGGTCTGTCAAATTAGAAAAGAGACAGTAGATCTAGCTGGTCTGTCATCAAATAATAGACACAGTAGATCTAGCTGGTCTGTCATAATATAATAGAGACAGTATACTCACCTGGTCTGTCATAATATAATAGAGACAGCAGATCTAGCTAGTCTGTCATAATACAATAGAGACATTAGATCTACCTGGTCTGTCATAGTATAATAGAGACAGTAGATCTAGCTGGTCTGTCATAGTACAATATAGACAGTAGATCTAGTTGCTCTGTGATAATATGAGACAGTATATCTAGCTGGTCTGACATAATACAATAGAGACAGTAGATCTAGCTGGTCTGTCATGATATAGAATAGAGATAGTAGATCTAGCTGGTCTGTCATAATAATAGAGATTGTAGTTTAACTGGTCTGTCATAATAGAATAGAGACAGTAGATCTAGCTGGTCTGTCATAATAGAATAGGGACAGTAGATCTACCTGGTCTGTCATAGATAATAGAGACAGTAGATCTAGCTGGTCTGTCATTAGCTAGTACAATAGATAGAGACAGTAGATCTAGCTGGTCTGTCATAACATAATAGAGACAGTAGATCAAGCTGGTCTGTCATAATATAATAGAGACAGTAGATCTAGCTGGTCTGTCATAGTACAATAGAGACATAGAGACAGTAGATCTAGCTGGTCTGTCATAACATAATAGAGACAGTAGATCAAGCTGGTCTGTCATAATATAATAGAGACAGTAGATCTAGCTGGTCTGTCATAGTAATATAACAGAGTTGAGTAGATCTAGCTGGTCTGTCATAACATAATAGAGACAGTAGATCTAGCTGGTCTGTCATAATATAACAGAGACAGTAGATCTAGCTGGTCTGTCATAATATAATAGAGACAGTAGATCTACCTGGTATGTCAAAATATAATAGAGACAGTAGATCTAGCTGGTCTGTCATAATATAATAGAGACAGTAGAGCTGGTATGTCATAATATAATAGAGACAGTAGATCTACCTGGTCTGTCATAATATAATAGAGACAGTAGATCTAGCTGGTCTGTCATAATATAATAGAGATGTATCTACCAGGTCTGTCATAATATAACAGAGACAGTAGATCTAGCTGGTCTGTCAAAATATAACAGAGACAGTAGATCTACCTGGTATGTCAAAATATAATAGAGACAGTAGATCTAGCTGGTCTGTCATAATATAATAGAGACAGTAGATCTAGCTGGTCTGTCATATTATAATAGAGACAGTAGATCTAGCTGGTCTGTCAAATTAGAAAAGAGAGACAGTAGATCTAGCTGGTCTGTCATCAAATAATAGACACAGTAGATCTAGCTGGTCTGTCGCAATATAATAGAGACAGTATACTCACCTGGTCTGTCATAATATAATAGAGACAATAGATCCTGGTGGTCTGTCATAATACAATAGAGACATTAGATCTACCTGGTCTGTCATAGTATAATAGAGACGAGTAAGATCTGGCTGGTCTGTCATAGTACAATATAGACAG
>NW_026287152.1:0-9381 GCF_023373465.1 Oncorhynchus keta | reverse complement strand
CCCCGTGCTGTTGTCCCCATGCTGTTGTCCCGTGCTGTTGTCCCCGTGCTGTTGTCCCCCGTGCTGTTGTCCCACCGTGCTGTTGTCCCCGTGCTGTTGTCCCCGTGCTGTTGTCCCCGTGCTGTTGTCCACCGTGCTGTTGTCCCCATGTCCCGTGCTGTTGTCCCCATGTCCCCGTGCTGTTGTCCCCGTGCTGTTGTCCCCCGTGCTGTCTGTCCCCGTGCTGTTGTCCCCATGTCCCCGTGCTGTTGTCCCAGTTGACTGTTTGTCCCCATGTCACCTGCTGTTGTCCCCATGTCACCGTGCTGTTGTCCCCGTGCTGTTGTCCCCGTGCTGTTGTCCCCATGTCCCCGTGCTGTTGTCCCCGTGCTGTTGTCCCACGTGCTGTTGTCCCCATGTCCGTGCTGTTGTCCCGTGCTGTTGTCCCGTGCTGTTGTCCCTGTGGCTGTTGTCCCCGTGCTGTTGTCCCCGTGCTGTTGTCCCCATGTCACCGTGCTGTTGTCCCCGTGCTGTTGTCCCCTGTCGTCTGTTGTCCCCATGTCCCCGTGCTGTTGTCCCCGATTTGTCCCCGTGCTGTTGTCACCGTGCTGTTCCCATGTCCCCGTGCTGTTGTCCCCATGTCCCCGTGCTGTTGTCCCTACATCGTCCCCGTGCTGCTGTCTCCGTACTGTTGTCCCCCGTGCTGTCTGTCCCCCGTGCTGTTGTCCCCATGTCCTCCGTGCTGTTGTCCCGTGCTGTTGTCCCCGTGCTGTTGTCCCCATGTCCCCGTGCTGTTGTCCCCATGTCACCGTGCTGTTGTCCCATGTCCCCGTGCTGTTGTCCCCATGTCACCGTGCTGTTGTCCCCGTGTCTGTTGTCCCGTTGGCTGTTCGTCCTCCCATGTCCCCGTGCTGCTGTCCCCATGTCACCGTGCTGTTGTCCTCCGTTCGCTGCACCCTCCCTCCATATCTCCTTCCTCCCATCATTTTCTCCTTCCATACCCCCCTCCCTCCATATCCTCCTTCCTCCCTCAACATCCTTCCATGCCCTCCCTCCATGTCTCCTTCATCCTCCTTTCTCATTGTGCCCGCTCTATCGTGTGTCATTCATTATCGGCTCATTCCGTGCTTTATCATCACGTAATCATTTATCCTCGGCTGTCATTCATTGCCTCCTCCATGTCCTCATTCATCACTCGGCTGTCATTGTGCCTCATCCGATCTCATTACATCCTCATTTGTCATTATTGCCATCATCATGTCATTGTCATCGACAATAAATTTCGTGCTTTGCTCTCCATATCCTCCTCCCTCCTCCTTTCTCCTTCCATGCCTCCTCCATATCTCCTCCCTCCTCCTCCGTTCCCTCCATATCTCCTTCCTCCCTCTTTCTCCTTCATGCCTCCCTCCTTAATCTCCTTCCTCCTCTTTCTCATTCCATGCCTCCTCCATATCTCATTCCTCCCTCTTTCTCCTTTGTGCCCTCCCTCCATGTCTCCTTCCTCCCTCCTTTCTCTCCTTCATGCTCTCCCCTCCACATATCTCCTTCCTCCCTCCTTTCTCCTTCCCTTCCCCCTCCTCCTTAATCTCCTTCCTCCCTCCTTTCTCCTTCCATGCCCCCTCCTCCATTATCTCCTTCCTCCCTCCTTTCTCCTTCCATGCCCCCTCCCTCCATCTCCTCCTCCTTCTCTCCGTTTTCCTCCCTCCATCTCCTCTCTCTCATGGTGTTTTTACAGCTTATCAATGGTCTCTAGTCTGTGCTGGAGGTTTCCAATGGCAACTACGGGCAGTTTAAAGGCCTCCAGAATGCTGGAGTGTCTCTCTCTAGGGAGGTGGAGAGATCCTAACAGGTGTCCTGTCTCTTCTAGGGAGGTGGAGAGATCCTAACGGGTGTCCTGTCTCTCTCTAGGGGAGGTGGAGAGATCCTAACGGGTGTCCTGTCTCTCTAGGGAGGTGGAGAGATCCTAACAGGTGTCCTGTCTCTCTCTAGGGGAGGTGGAGAGATCCTAACGGGTGTCCTGTCTCTAGGGGAGGTGGAGAGATCCTAACGGGTGTCCTGTCTCTAGGGAGGTGGAGGATCCTAACGGGTGTCCTCTCTCTCTAGGGGAGGTGGAGAGATCCTAACGGGTGTCCTGTCTCTCTCTAGGGAGGTGGAGAGATCCTAACGGGTGTCCTGTCTCTTCTAGGGAGGTGGAGAGATCCTAACGGGTGTCCTGTCTCTAGGAGGTGGAGAGATCCTAACGGGTGTCCTGTCTCTCTCTAGGGAGGTGGAGAGATCCTAACAGGTGTCCTGCTCTCTCTAGGGGAGGTGGAGAGATCCTAACGGGTGTCCTGTCTCTCTAGGGGAGGTGGAGAGATCCTAACGGGTGTCCTGTCTCTCTCTAGGGGAGGTGGAGAGATCCTAACGGGTGTCCTGCTCTCTCTAGGGGAGGTGGAGAGATCCTAACGGGTGTCCTGTCTCTCAGGGGAGGTGGAGAGATCCTAACGGGTGTCCTGCTCTCTAGGGGAGGTGGAGAGATCCTAACAGGTGTCCTGTCTCTCTAGGGGAGGTGGAGAGATCCTAACGGGTGTCCTGTCTCTCTAGGGAGGTGGAGAGATCCTAACGGGTGTCCTGTTCTCTAGGGAGGTGGAGAGATCCTAACGGGTGTCCTGTCTCTCTAGGGAGGTGGAGAGATCCTAACGGGTGTCCTGTCTCTCTCTAGGGGAGGTGGAGAGATCCTAACAGGTGTCCTGTCTCTCTCTAGGGGAGGTGGAGAGATCCTAACAGGTGTCCTGTCTCTCTCTAGGGGAGGTGGAGAGATCCTAACGGGTGTCCTGTCTCTCTAGGGGAGGTGGAGAGATCCTAACGGGTGTCCTGTCTCTCTAGGGAGGTGGAGAGATCCTAACGGGTGTCCTGTCTCTGACTCTTGTACGTATAATTTGTTTCCCATGCCAATAAAGACCTTTTGAATGGAATTGAATTGAGTGAGACCTGACCTCACAGAGAGACACCTGACCTCACAGAGAGACACCTGACCTCACAGAGAGACACCTGACCTCACAGAGAGAGACCTGACCTCACAGAGAGAGACCTGACCTCACAGAGAGAGACCTGACCTCACAGAGAGAGACACCTGACCTCACAGAGAGAGACCTGACCTCACAGAGAGAGACACCTGACCTCACAGAGACACCTGACCTCACAGAGAGACACCTGACCTCACAGAGAGAGACACCTGACCTCACAGAGAGAGACACCTGACCTCACAGAGAGAGACACCTGACCTCACAGAGAGACACCTGACCTCACAGAGAGACACCTGACCTCACAGAGAGACACCTGACCTCACAGAGAGACACCTGACCTCACAGAGAGACACCTGACCTCACAGAGAGACACCTGACCTCACAGAGAGAGACACCTGACCTCACAGAGAGAGACCTGACCTCACAGAGAGAGACACCTGACCTCACAGAGAGACACCTGACCTCACAGAGAGACACCTGACCTCACAGAGAGACACCTGACCTCACAGAGAGACACCTGACCTCACAGAGAGAGACACCTGACCTCACAGAGAGAGACACCTGATCTCACAGAGAGACACCTGATCTCACAGAGAGAGACACCTGATCTCACAGAGAGAGACACCTGACCTCACAGAGAGAGACCTGACCTCACAGAGAGAGACACCTGACCTCACAGAGAGACACCTGACCTCACAGAGAGACCAGACCTCACAGAGAGAGACACCTGACCTCACAGAGAGACACCTGACCTCACAGAGAGACCAGACCTCACAGAGAGAGACACCTGACCTCACAGAGAGAGACACCTGACCTCACAGAGAGAGACACCTGACCTCACAGAGAGAGACACCTGACCTCACAGAGAGAGACACCTGACCTCACAGAGAGAGACACCTGACCTCACAGAGAGAGACACCTGACCTCACAGAGAGAGAGAGGGAGGGGGGAACTCACTTCCTGTTGCAGTAAATGTCAGAGAGGGCGTCCCGAGTGGCTCAGTGGTCTTAAGACATCGCTGTGCCTCTAGAGATTCTGGGTTTGAGTCCAGCCGGCCACGACCAGGAAGCCCATGGGCGGCGCACAATTGGCCCAGCGTCGTCCGGGTTAGGGGAGGGTTTGGCCCAGCGTCGTCCGGGTTAGGGGAGGGTTTGGCCCAGCGTCGTCCGGGTTAGGGGAGGGTTTGGCCCAGCATCGTCCGGGTTAGGGGAGGGTTTGGCCCAGCGTCGTCCGGGTTAGGGGAGGGTTTGGCCCAGCGTCTTCCGGGTTAGGGGAGGGTTTGGCCCAGCGTCGTCCGGGTTAGGGGAGGGTTTGGCCCAGCGTCTTCCGGGTTAGGGGAGGTTTGGCCCAGCGTCGTCCGGGTTAGGGGAGGGTTTGGCCCAGCGTCGTCCGGGTTAGGGAGGGTTTGGCTCAGCGTCGTCCGGGTTAGGGGAGGTTTGGCTCAGCGTCGTCTGGGTTAGGGAAGGAGTTTGGCCCTAGCGTCGTCCGGGTTAGGGGAGGGTTTGGCCCAGCGTCTTCCCGGGTTAGGGAGGGTTTGGCCCAGCGTCTTCCGGGTTAGGGAGGGTTTGGCCCAGCGTCTTCCGGGTTAGGGGAGGGTTTGGCCCAGCGTCGTCCGGGTTAGGGGAGGGTTTCGGCCCAGCGTCGTCCGGGTTAGGGGAGGGTTTGGCTCAGCGTCGTCTGGGTTAGGGAAGGGTTTGTCCCAGCGTCGTCCGGGTTAGGGGAGGGTTTGGCCCAGCGTCGTCCGGGTTAGGGGAAGGTTTGGCCCAGCGTTGTCCGGGTTAGGGGAGGGTTTGGCCCAGCGTCGTCCGGGTTAGGGGAGGTTTGGCCCAGCGTCGTCCGGAGTTAGGGGAGGGTTTGGCCCAGCGTCGTCCGGGTTAGGGGAGGGTTTGGCCCAGCGTCGTCCGGGTTAGGGAGGTTTGGCCCAGCGTCGTCCGGGTTAGGGAGGGTTTGGCCCAGCGTCGTCCGGGTTAGGGAGGGGTTTGGCCCAGCGTCGTCCGGGTTAGGGGAGGGTTTGGCCCAGCGTCGTCCGGGTTAGGGGAGGGTTTGGCCCAGCGTCGTCTGGGTTAGGGGAGGGTTTGGCCCAGCGTCGTCAGGGTTAGGGGAGGGTTTGGTCGGCAGGAATGTCCTTTTCCCATCACGCACTAACTAGCGACTCCTGTTGGCGGGCCGGGCACGCTGACACGGTCGCCAGGTGTACGGTGTTTCCTCCGACACATTGGTGCGGCTGGCTTCCGGGTTAAGTGGGCATTGTGTCAAGAAGCAGTGCGGCTTGGTTGGGTCGTGTTTCGCAGGACGCACGGCTCTCGACTTTCGCCTCTCCCGAGTCCGTACTGGAGTTGCAGCGATGAGACAAGACTGTAACTACTACCAATTGGATACCACGAAAAAGGGGCTATTTTTTATTTTTTTTCAAATAGGAAACGTCAGAGACGTTGTGATATGAGACAGACTTTCCGGCCGCTGAGAGGAGGATGAACACATTCTCCTGAGGACAGACTCCTCTACTCCGCAGCTGTCTGGTACATACAGTTGAAGTCGGAAGTTTACCTTCATCTTCAGACAGTTTTTCACAATTCCTGACATATTATCCTAGTAAAAAATTCCACGTCTTATGTCAGTTAGGCTCACCACTTTATTTTAAGAATGTGGAATGTGGTCCCATGGTGTTTAGACTTGCGTGCCTATTGTTTGTACAGATGAACGTGGTACCTTCAGGCGTTTGGAAATTTAATGAACCAGACTTGCGGGGGTCTACAGTTCTTTTTCTGAGGTCTTGGCTGATTTCTTTTGATTCGTCAAGCAACGAGGCACTGAGTTTGAAGGTAGGCCTTGAAATACATCCACAGGTTCACCTCCAATTGACTCAAATTATGTCAATTAGCCAATCAGAAGCTTCTAAAGTCGTGACATAATTTTCTGGAATTTTCCAAGCTGTTTAAAGGGACAGTCAACTTAGTGTATGTAAACTTCTGACCCACTGGAATTGTGATACAGTGAATTATAAGTTAAATAATCTGTCTGTAAACAGTTGTAGGAAAAATGACTTGTGTCCTGCACAAAATAGATGTCCTAACCGACTTGCCAAAACTATAGTTTGTTAACAGGACATTTGTGGAGTGGTTGAAAAAACGAGTTTTAATGACTCTAACCTAAGTGTATGTAAACTACATTCAAGCCCTTTTCTAGAGCTGCACTGTGTAAGGCCTCAGCTCTGGTACATAGTAGACGATCTACCAGCCCTTCTCTAGAGCTGTACTGTGTAAGGCCTCAGCTCTGGTACATAGTAGACGCTCTACCAGCCCTTCTCTAGAGCTGTACTGTGTAAGGCCTCAGATCTGTCTGGTACATAGTAGACGCTCTACCAGCCCTTCTCTAGAGCTGTACTGTGTAAGGCCTCAGCTCTGTCTGGTACATAGTAGACGATCTACCAGCCCTTCTCTAGAGCTGTACTGTGTAAGGCCTCAGCTCTGTCTGGTACATAGTAGACGCTCTACCAGCCCTTCTCTAGAGCTGTACTGTGTAAGGCCTCAGATCTGTCTGGTACATAGTAGACGTTCTACCCGCCCTTCTCTAGAGCTGTACTGTGTAAGGCCTCAGCTCTGTCTGGTACATAGTAGACGCTCTACCAGCCCTTCTCTAGAGCTGTACTGTGTAAGGCCTCAGATCTGTCTGGTACATAGTAGACGCTCTACCAGCCCTTCTCTAGAGCTGTACTGTGTAAGGCCTCAGCTCTGTCTGGTACATAGTAGACGCTCTACCAGCCCTTCTCTAGAGCTGTACTGTGTAAGGCCTCAGCTCTGGTACATAGTAGACGTTCTACCAGCCCTTCTCTAGAGCTGCACTGTGTAAGGCCTCAGGTCTGTCTGGTACATAGTAGACGTTCTACCAGCCCTTCTCTAGAGCTGTACTGTGTAAGGCCTCAGGTCTGTCTGGTACATAGTAGACGCTCTACCAGCCCTTCTCTAGAGCTGTACTGTGTAAGGCCTCAGTCTGTCTGGTACATAGTAGACGCTCTACCAGCCCTTCTCTAGAGCTGTACTGTGTAAGGCCTCAGCTCTGTCTGGTACATAGTAGACGCTCTACCAGCCCTTCTCTAGAGCTGTACTGTGTAAGGCCTCAGCTCTGTCTGGTACATAGTAGATGATCTACCAGCCCTTCTCTAGAGCTGCACTGTGTAAGGCCTCAGCTCTGTCTGGTACATAGTAGACGCTCTACCAGCCCTTCTCTAGAGCTGTACTGTGTAAGGCCTCAGCTCTGTCTGGTACATAGTAGACGCTCTACCAGCCCTTCTCTAGAGCTGTACTGTGTAAGGCCTCAGGTCTGTCTGGTACATAGTAGACGTTCTACCAGCCCTTCTCTAGAGCTGTACTGTGTAAGGCCTCAGGTCTGTCTGGTACATAGTAGACGCTCTACCAGCCCTTCTCTAGAGCTGTACTGTGTAAGGCCTCAGCTCTGGTACATAGTAGACGCTCTACCAGCCCTTCTCTAGAGCTGTACTGTGTAAGGCCTCAGCTCTGTCTGGTACATAGTAGACGCTCTACCAGCCCTTCTCTAGAGCTGTACTGTGTAAGGCCTCAGCTCTGTCTGGTACATAGTAGACACTCTACCAGCCCTTCTCTAGAGCTGTACTGTGTAAGGCCTCAGGTCTGTCTGGTACATAGTAGACGTTCTACCAGCCCTTCTCTAGAGCTGTACTGTGTAAGGCCTCAGCTCTGTCTGGTACATAGTAGACGCTCTACCAGCCCTTCTCTAGAGCTGTACTGTGTAAGGCCTCAGGTCTGTCTGGTACATAGTAGACGCTCTACCAGCCCTTCTCTAGAGCTGTACTGTGTAAGGCCTCAGGTCTGTCTGGTACATAGTAGACGCTCTACCAGCCCTTCTCTAGAGCTGTACTGTGTAAGGCCTCAGCTCTGGTACATAGTAGACGCTCTACCAGCCCTTCTCTAGAGCTGTACTGTGTAAGGCCTCAGCTCTGTCTGGTACATAGTAGACGCTCTACCAGCCCTTCTCTAGAGCTGTACTGTGTAAGGCCTCAGCTCTGTCTGGTACATAGTAGACGATCTACCAGCCCTTCTCTAGAGCTGCACTGTGTAAGGCCTCAGCTCTGTCTGGTACATAGTAGACGCTCTACCAGCCCTTCTCTAGAGCTGTACTGTGTAAGGCCTCAGCTCTGTCTGGTACATAGTAGACGCTCTACCAGCCCTTCTCTAGAGCTGCACTGTGTAAGGCCTCAGATCTGGTACATAGTAGACGCTCTACCAGCCCTTCTCTAGAGCTGTACTGTGTAAGGCCTCAGGTCTGTCTGGTACATAGTAGACGCTCTACCAGCCCTTCTCTAGAGCTGTACTGTGTAAGGCCTCAGCTCTGGTACATAGTAGACGCTCTACCAGCCCTTCTCTAGAGCTGTACTGTGTAAGGCCTCAGCTCTGGTACATAGTAGACGATCTACCAGCCCTTCTCTAGAGCTGTACTGTGTAAGGCCTCAGCTCTGTCTGGTACATAGTAGACGTTCTACCAGCCCTTCTCTAGAGCTGTACTGTGTAAGGCCTCAGCTCTGTCTGGTACATAGTAGACGCTCTACCAGCCCTTCTCTAGAGCTGTACTGTGTAAGGCCTCAGCTCTGTCTGGTACATAGTAGACGCTCTACCAGCCCTTCTCTAGAGCTGTACTGTGTAAGGCCTCAGCTCTGTCTGGTACATAGTAGACGCTCTACCAGCCCTTCTCTAGAGCTGTACTGTGTAAGGCCTCAGCTCTGGTACATAGTAGACGTTCTACCAGCCCTTCTCTAGAGCTGTACTGTGTAAGGCCTCAGCTGCTGGTACATAGTAGACGATCTACCAGCCCTTCTCTAGAGCTGTACTGTGTAAGGCCTCAGCTCTGTCTGGTACATAGTAGACGATCTACCAGCCCTTCTCTAGAGCTGTACTGTGTAAGGCCTCAGCTCTGTCTGGTACATAGTAGACGATCTACCAGCCCTTCTCTAGAGCTGTACTGTGTAAGGCCTCAGCTCTGTCTGGTACATAGTAGACGCTCTACCAGCCCTTCTCTAGAGCTGTACTGTGTAAGGCCTCAGTCTGTCTGGTACATAGTAGACGCATCTACCAGCCCTTCTCTAGAGCTGCACTGTGTAAGGCCTCAGGTCTGTCTGGTACATAGTAGACGATCTACCAGCCCTTCTCTAGAGCTGTACTGTGTAAGGCCTCAGGTCTGTCTGGTACATAGTAGACGATCTACCAGCCCTTCTCTAGAGCTGCACTGTGTAAGGCCTCAGCTCTATCTGGTACATAGTAGACGATCTACCAGCCCTTCTCTAGAGCTGTACTGTGTAAGGCCTCAGCTCTGTCTGGTACATAGTAGACGATCTACCAGCCCTTCTCTAGAGCTGCACTGTGTAAGG
>NW_026287151.1:10000-53351 GCF_023373465.1 Oncorhynchus keta | reverse complement strand
AAACGCACGCATCGCCCTTTTAACAGCCCCATAAATCAGGAGACATGATCAAAGTACAGATGTAATGCATCTCTCTCTCTCCTGCTCTCCCCTCTCTCTCTCTCTCTCCCACTCTCCTCCCCTCCTCTCTCTCTCTCTCCCCACTTCTCTCTCTCCCCTCTCTCTCGCCTCCTCTCTCTCTCTCCCCCTCTCTCCCCCTCTCACCCCTCTCTCTCGCCCCTCCTCTCGCACTCTCTCTCTCCCCTCTCTCTCTCTCCCTCTCTCTCCCACTCTCCTCTCTCTCTCCCCACTTCCTCTCCCCACTCTCTCTCCCCCTCTCTCCCCACTCTCTCTCCCCTCCTCTCCCTCTCTCTCGCCCTTCTCTCCCCTCTTCTCTATCCCTCTCTTCTTTTCTTCTCTCTCTCTTCCCTTCTCTTCTTCTCTCTGACTCTCTCTCTCTCTCTCTCTCTCTCTGTAATGCTGAAGTATGTTTTTATGCAGTCGTATGTAGTGAATTATTTCCATCAGATGCACTCTGCTCGTTAAACAACTCAGTTGGAATAGAACATAAAGGAGACTTCCAGGGAGTCTCTACGAGGTATGGGGTACTTGAGGTAGATATATACATGAAGTACCAGATCAACGTACACAGGTATGGGGTACTTGAGGTAGATATATACATGAAGTACCAGATCAACATACACAGGTATGGGGTACTTGAGGAAGAGAGGAGAGGGGGGAGGGAGAGAGAGACAGAGAGACAGAGAGAGAGAGAGACAGACAGAGAGAGAGAGACTAAGAACCCCTACGATGACTGAAAACACGTCACAGCAATAATCACTTACACTTACTGTGTGGCTCCTTACTCAATGTGCTGTGTGGCTCCTTACTCAATGTGCTGTGTGGCTCCTTACTCAATGTGCTGTGTGGCTCCTTACTCAATGTGCTGTGTGGCTCCTTACTCAATGTGCTGTGTGGCTCCTTACTCAATGTGCTGTGTGGCTCCTTACTCAATGTGCTGTGTGGCGCCTTACTCAATGTGCTGTGTGGCTCCTTACTCAATGTGCTGTGTGGCTCCATACCGCGAAACCAATCGATATAAAAAAGGCATGGTAACTAGGTGACGGATCCACCTTGAAAAAGGTTAGGTCTATTAAAAAATACAAAATCACCTGATTACCACACATCACTCTGTAAAAAATAGACCCAGAGGGTTAATCCATAATCTGTACTTGGCCGCTGTGAGGAGGTCAAACACATTCTTATTATATTAAATCCATTTATAGAGAGGCATAAGGCAATAAGGCCTAGCACTGCAGCAGATACACCGAGTGCCAAGGAGAGGAGAGGGATGAGGAGGACGGAGGGAGGAGGACGGAGAGAAGATATCCTATCAGTCAGGGATAATGTGTTTTCGAGGTGTCTCAGACCAGATTCAAATGAAGAAGTGACCTGATTCACTTCTGGTATTTCCAGCTGGATGTTCAAGAGACCAACCTGAGTAAATATGTCTTAACTGTGAACGATTAGAGCCAGCCTACTGTGGCTGGCCACTTTACCCTGCCTTCATGTATATATCTACCTCTCCCTCCCTCCCCCTCTCCCTCTCTCTCCCTCCCCCCTCTCCCCCTCCCACTCTCTCTCTCTCCCCTCTTCCTCTCTCTCTCTCCCCCTCTCTCTCTCTCTCCCTCTCTCTCTCCCTCCCCCTCTCCCCTCTCTCTCCTCTCTCCCCCTCTCTCTCTCTCTCTCCCCTCTCCCTCTCTCTCCTCCCCTCTCTCCCTCCATCCCCCTCTCCCTCTCCCCTCTCCCTCTCCCTCTCTCCCTCTCTCTCCCATCCCCCCCTCCCCCTCTCTCTCCCTCCCCTCTCCTCTCTTCCTCTCCCTCCCCCTCTCCCTCTCTCTCCCTCCCCCCTCTCCTCTCTTCCTCAAGTACCCCATACCTGTGTATGTTGATCTGGTACTTCATGTATATATCTACCTCAAGTACCCCATACCTGTGTACGTTGATCTGGTACTTCATGTATATATCTACCTCAAGTACCCCATACCTGTGTATGTTGATCTGGTACTTCATGTATATATCTACCTCAAGTACCCCGTACCTGTGTACGTTGATCTGGTACTTCATGTATAACATCTACCTCATAATTTACCCCAGGTACCTGTGTATGTTGATCTAATACTTGATGCCTTGATATCTACCTCAAGTACCCCATACCTGTGTACGTTGATCTGGTACTTCATGTATATATCTACCTCAAGTACCCCATACCTGTTACATTGATCTTCCTTTATGTATATATCTACCTCAGGTTCCCCCTACCTGTGTATGTTGATCTAGTACTGTATATATGACCTCATCCCATACCTGAGTATGTTGATCTAGTACTTCATGTATATATCTCCTCAAGTACCAATACGCTTGACCATACCTGTGTATTCTTCCACTCTAGTACTTTATGTATATATCTTTTCCCTCAAGTATCCCATACCTGTGTATGGTATCGCGTACCGTCCCATCTACCTCGTGTAAAACTTGATCTCCTCTTCCATCCTATCATATCTACCTCTGTACCCAAACTTGTATGTTGACCTGGTCTTCATGTATTATCTACCTCAACCCTCCCTACCTCCCCTTACGTGCAGTACTTTGACTATATATCTACCTCAAATCCCCATACCTGTGTATCCCTCCCCTAGTACTCATGTATATATCTACCTCAAGTACCCCATACCTGTGTACGGATCTGGTACTTCATGTATATATCTACCTCAAGTACCCCATACCTGTGTACATTGATCTAGTACTTTATGTATATATCTACCTCTGGTACCCCATACCTGTGTATGTTGATCTAGTACTTTATGTATATATCTACCTCAAGTATCCCATACCTGAAGTCTCTGCTGTTGATCTAGTACTTCATGTATATATCTACCTCAAGTACCCCATACCTGTGTATGTTGATCTAGTACTTTTGTATATATCTACCTCAAGTATCCCATCCTGTGTATGTTGATCTAGTACCGCTGTTCTGCTCACCTCAAGTATCCCATACCTGTGTATGCTCTGACTTCTTTCTCCCTCTCTCCCAGATGTGTATGTTGATCTGGTCTTGTATGTATATATCTACCTCAAGTACCCCATACCTGCCCGTTGATCCCTACTTCATGTATCTATCTCCTCAGATCCATACCTGTGTATGTTGATCTTACCTCATGTATATATCAACTCAGGTCCCTGACCTGCTGGCTACGTCCCTCTGGTCTTCATGTATATATCTACCTCTACCCGTACCTGTATGTTGATCTAGTACTTTATGTATATATCTACCTCAAGTACCCCATACCTGTGTATGTTGATCTGGTACTTCATGTATATATCTACCTCAAGTACCCCATACCTGTGTACGTTGATCTGGTACTTCATGTATATATCTACCTCAGGTACCCCGTACCTGTGTATGTTGATCTGGTACTTCATGTATATATCTACCTGGTACCCCGTACCTGTGTCATTCATCTGGTACTTCATGTATATATCTACCTCAGGTACCCCATACTGTGTATGTTGATCTAGTACTTCATGTATATATCTACCTCAGGTACCCCGTACCTGTGTACGTTGATCTGGTACTTCATGTATATATCTACCTCAGGTACCCCGTACCTGTGTATGTTGATCTAGTACTTTATGTATATATCTACCTCAAGTACCCCATACCTGTGTATGTTGATCTAGTACTTCATGTATATATCTACCTCAAGTACCCCATACCTGTGTACGTTGATCTGGTACTTCATGTATATATCTACCTCAAGTACCCCATACCTGTGTACGTTGATCTGGTACTTCATGTATATATCTACCTCAGGTACCCCGTACCTGTGTATGTTGATCTGGTACTTCATGTATATATCTACCTCAGGTACCCCGTACCTGTGTATGTTGATCTGGTACTTCATGTATATATCTACCTCAGGTACCCCATACCTGTGTATGTTGATCTAGTACTTCATGTATATATCTACCTCAAGTACCCCATACCTGTGTACGTTGATCTGGTACTTCATGTATATATCTACTTCAAGTACCCCATACCTGTGTATGTTGATCTGGTACTTCATGTATATATCTACCTCAAGTATCCCATACCTGTGTATGTTGATCTGGTACAATATATCTACCTCAGGTACCCCATACCTGTGTACATTGATCTGGTACTTCAGGTATATATCTACCTCAAGTACCCCATACCTGTGTACTTGATCTACTGCATGTATATATCTACCTGGGTACCCCATACCTGTGTATATTGATCTGGTACTTCATGTATATATATCTACCTCAAGTATCCCATACCTGTGTATCTTGATCTGGTACTTCATGTATATATCTACCTCAGGTACCCCATACCTGTGTACATTGATCTGGTACTTCCAGGTATATATCTACCTCAAGTACCCCATACCTGTGTACGCTTGATCTAGTACTTCATGTATATATCTACCTCAAGTACCCCATACCTGTGTACGTTGATCTGGTACTTCATGTATATATCTACCTCAGGTACCCCATACCTGTGTACATTGACCTCTGGTACTTCCTCCCCATATCTACTCAGGTACCCCAGTTCCTGTGTACATTGATCTGGTACTTCAGGTATATATCTACCTCAAGTACCCCATACCTGTGTATGTGATCTGGTACTTCATGTATATATCTACCTCAAGTACCCCATACCTGTACCTTGATCTGGTACTTCATGTATATATCTACCTCAAGTACCCCGTACCTGTGTATGTTGATCTGGTACTTCATGTATATATCTACCTCAAGTACCCCATACCTGTGTATGTTGATCTGGTACTTCATGTATATATCTACCTCAAGTACCCCATACCTGTGTATGTTGATCTGGTACTTCATGTATATATCTACCTCAAGTACCCCATACCTGTGTATGTTGATCTGGTACTTCATGTATATATCTACCTCAAGTACCCCATACCTGTGTATGTTGATCTAGTACTTCAGGTATATATCTACCTCAGGTACCCCATACCTGTGTACATTGATCTGGTACTTCAGGTATATATCTACCTCAAGTACCCCATACCTGTGTATGTTGATCTGGTACTTCATGTATATATCTACCTCAAGTACCCCATACCTGTGTATGTTGATCTGGTACTTCATGTATATATCTACCTCAAGTACCCCATACCTGTGTATGTTGATCTGGTACTTCATGTATATATCTACCTCAAGTACCCCATACCTGTGTATGTTGATCTGGTACTTCATGTATATATCTACCTCAAGTACCCCATACCTGTGTATGTTGATCTGGTACTTCATGTATATATCTACCTCAGGTACCCCATACCTGTGTATGTTGATCTGGTACTTCATGTATATATCTACCTCAGGTACCCCATACCTGTGTACGTTGATCTGGTACTTCAGGTATATATCTACCTCAGGTACCCCATACCTGTGTATGTTGATCTGGTACTTCATGTATATATCTACCTCAGGTACCCCATACCTGTGTATGTTGATCTGGTACTTCATGTATATATCTACCTCAAGTCCCCATACCTGTGTATGTTGATCTGGTATTCATATATATCTACCTCAAGTACCCCATAACATTATCCTTTTGAAAACACAAACTATATCCTGTATCATGGAAACACAAACATTTCCTGTTCATGGAAACACAAACTATATCATGTAGTCATATATATCCTGTAGTCATGGAAACACAAACTATATCATGTAGTCATGGAAACACAAACTATATCCTGTAGTCATGGAAACACAAACTATATCCTGTAGTCATGGAAACACAAACTATATCCTGTAGTATGGAAACACAAACTATACAGTATGGAAACACAAACTATATCCTGTAGTCATGGAAACACAAACTATATCCTGGAAACACAAATTAGATCCTGTAGTATGGATATTCCTGTAGTATGGAAACACAAACTATCCTGTAGTCATGGAAACACAAACTGTAGTATGGAAACACAAACTATATCCTGTAGTTTGGAAACTTCAAACTATATCCTGTAGTCATGGACACAAACTTTCCTGTAGTCATGGAAACACAAACTATATCCTGTAGTCATGGAAACACAAACGTATCCTGTAGTCATGGTTCACAAACTATATCATGTAGTCATGGATCACAAACTATATCCTGTAGTCATGGAAACCAAACTATATCATGTAGTCATGGAAACACAAACTATATCCTGTAGTCATGGAAACACAAACTTATCCTGTAGTATGGAAACACAAACTATATCCTGTAGTATGGAAACACAAACTATATCCTGTAGTATGGAAACACAAACTCTATTGTAGTCATGGAAACACAAACTATATCTTGTAGTCATGTCACAAATTATATCCTGTAGTATGGAAACACAAACTATATCCTGTAGTATGGAAACACAAACTTATCCTGTAGTCATGGAAACACAAACTCTTTGTAGTATGGAAACACAAACTATATCCTGTAGTCATGGAAACACAAACTCTATCCTGTAGTATGGAAACACAAACTTATCCTGTACATGGAAACACAAACTATATCCTGTAGTATGGAAACACAAACTCTATCCTGTAGTCATGGAAACACAAACTATATCCTGTAGTATGGAAACACAAACTCTATCCTGTAGTCATGGAAACACAAACTATATCCTGTAGTCATGGAAACACAAACTCTATCCTGTAGTATGGAAACACAAACTATATCCTGTAGTCATGGAAACACAAACTATATCCTGTAGTCATGGAAACACAAATTATATCCTGTAGTCATGGAACACAAACTATATCATGTAGTCATGGAAACACAAACTATATCCTGTAGTCATGGAAACACATACTATATCCTGTAGTCATGGAAACACAAACTATATCATGTAATCATGGAAACACACACTATATCCTGTAGTCATGGAAACACAAACTATATCCTGTAGTCATGGAAACAAACTATATAATGTAGTCATGGAAACACAAACTATATCCTGTAGTCATGGAAACACAAACTATATCCATGGAAACACAAACTATATCCTGTAGTCATGGAAACACAAACTATATCCTGTAGTATGGAAACCAAACTATATCCTGTAGTCATGGAAACAAACTATATCCTGTAGTCATGGAAACACAAACTATATCCTGTAGTCATGGAAACACAAACTATATCCTGTAGTCATGGAAACACAAACTATATCCTGTAGTATGGAAACACAAACTATATCCTGTAGTATGGAAACACAAACTATATCCTGTAGTCATGGAAACACAAACTATATCCTGTAGTCATGGAAACACAAACTATATCCTGTAGTCATGGAAACACAAACTATATCCTGTAGTATGGAAACATAAACTATATCCTGTAGTCATGGAAACACAAACTCTATCCTGTAGTCATGGAAACACAAACTCTATCCTGTAGTCATGGAAACACAAACTATATCCTGTAGTCATGGAAACACAAACTCTATCCTGTAGTCATGGAAACACAAACTCTATCCTGTAGTCATGGAAACACAAACTATATCCTGTAGTATGGAAACACAAACTCTATCCTGTAGTATGGAAGGAAACACAAACTCTATCCTGTAGTCATGGAAACACAAACTATATCCTGTAGTATGGAAACACAAACTCTATCCTGTAGTCATGGAAACACAAACTCTATCCTGTAGTATGGAAACACAAACTATATCCTGTAGTCATGGAAACACAAACTATATCCTGTAGTATGGAAACACAAACTATATCCTGTAGTCATGGAAACACAAACTATATCCTGTAGTCATGGAAACACAAACTATATCCTGTAGTCATGGAAACACAAACTATATCATGTAGTCATGGAAACACAAACTATATCCTGTAGTCATGGAAACACAAACTATATCATGTAGTCATGGAAACACAAACTATATCCTGTAGTCATGGAAACACAAACTATATCCTGTAGTATGGAAACACAAACTATATCCTGTAGTATGGAAACACAAACTATATCCTGTAGTATGGAAACACAAACTCTATCCTGTAGTCATGGAAACACAAACTATATCTTGTAGTCATGGAAACACAAATTATATCCTGTAGTATGGAAACACAAACTATATCCTGTAGTATGGAAACACAAACTCTATCCTGTAGTCATGGAAACACAAACTCTATCCTGTAGTATGGAAACACAAACTCTATCCTGTAGTCATGGAAACACAAACTCTATCCTGTAGTATGGAAACACAAACTCTATCCTGTAGTCATGGAAACACAAACTATATCCTGTAGTATGGAAACACAAACTCTATCCTGTAGTCATGGAAACACAAACTATATCCTGTAGTATGGAAACACAAACTCTATCCTGTAGTCATGGAAACACAAACTATATCCTGTAGTCATGGAAACACAAACTCTATCCTGTAGTATGGAAACACAAACTATATCCTGTAGTCATGGAAACACAAACTCTATCCTGTAGTCATTGAAACACAAATTATATCCTGTAGTCATGGAAACAAACTATATCATGTAGTCATGGAAACACAAACTATATCCTGTAGTCATGGAAACACATACTATATCCTGTAGTCATGGAAACACAAACTATATCATGTAATCATGGAAACACAAACTATATCCTGTAGTCATGGAAACACAAACTATATCCTGTAGTCATGGAAACACAACTATATAATGTAGTCATGGAAACACAAACTATATCCTGTAGTCATGGAAACACAAACTATATCATGTAGTCATGGAAACACAAACTATATCCTGTAGTCATGGAAACACAAACTATATCCTGTAGTATGGAAACACAAAGTATATCCTGTAGTCATGGAAACAAACTATATCCTGTAGTCATGGAAACACAAACTATATCCTGTAGTATGGAAACACAAACTATATCCTGTAGTCATGGAAACACAAACTATATCCTGTAGTATGGAAACACAAACTATATCCTGTAGTATGGAAACACAAACTCTATCCTGTAGTCATGGAAACACAAACTCTATCCTGTAGTATGGAAACACAAACTATATCCTGTAGTCATGGAAACACAAACTCTATCCTGTAGTATGGAAACACAAACTATATCCTGTAGTCATGGAAACACAAACTCTATCCTGTAGTCATGGAAACACAAACTCTATCCTGTAGTCATGGAAACACAAACTATATCCTGTAGTCATGGAAACACAAACTCTATCCTGTAGTCATGGAAACACAAACTCTATCCTGTAGTCATGGAAACACAAACTCTATCCTGTAGTATGGAAACACAAACTCTATCCTGTAGTATGGAAACACAAACTCTATCCTGTAGTCATGGAAACACAAACTCTATCCTGTAGTATGGAAACACAAACTCTATCCTGTAGTCATGGAAACACAAACTCTATCCTGTAGTATGGAAACACAAACTATATCCTGTAGTCATGGAAACACAAACTCTATCCTGTAGTATGGAAACACAAACTATATCCTGTAGTCATGGAAACACAAACTATATCCTGTAGTATGGAAACACAAACTCTATCCTGTAGTCATGGAAACACAAACTATATCATGTAGTCATGGAAACACAAACTATATCCTGTAGTCATGAAAACACAAACTATATCATGTAGTCATGGAAACACAAACTATATCCTGTAGTCATGGAAACACAAACTATATCCTGTAGTATGGAAACACAAACTATATCCTGTAGTATGGAAACACAAACTATATCCTGTAGTATGGAAACACAAACTCTATGCTGTAGTCATGGAAACACAAACTATATCCTGTAGTATGGAAACACAAACTATATCCTGTAGTATGGAAACACAAACTATATCCTGTAGTATGGAAACACAAACTCTATCCTGTAGTCATGGAAACACAAACTCTATCCTGTAGTATGGAAACACAAACTATATCCTGTAGTCATGGAAACACAAACTCTATCCTGTAGTATGGAAACACAAACTCTATCCTGTAGTCATGGAAACACAAACTATATCCTGTAGTATGGAAACACAAACTCTATCCTGTAGTCATGGAAACACAAACTATATCCTGTAGTATGGAAACACAAACTCTATCCTGTAGTCATGGAAACACAAACTATATCCTGTAGTCATGGAAACACAAACTCTATCCTGTAGTATGGAAACACAAACTATATCCTGTAGTCATGGAAACACAAACTATATCCTGTAGTCATTGAAACACAAATTATATCCTGTAGTATGGAAACAAACTATATCATGTAGTCATGGAAACACAAACTATATCCTGTAGTCATGGAAACACAAACTCTATCCTGTAGTATGGAAACACAAACTATATCCTGTAGTCATGGAAACACAAACTATATCCTGTAGTCATTGAAACACAAATTATATCCTGTAGTCATGGAAACAAACTATATCATGTAGTCATGGAAACACAAACTATATCCTGTAGTCATGGAAACACATACTATATCCTGTAGTCATGGAAACACAAACTATATCATGTAATCATGGAAACACAAACTATATCCTGTAGTCATGGAAACACAAACTCTATCCTGTAGTCATGGAAACAAACTATATAATGTAGTCATGGAAACACAAACTATATCCTGTAGTCATGGAAACACAAACTATATCATGTAGTCATGGAAACACAAACTATATCCTGTAGTCATGGAAACACAAACTATATCCTGTAGTATGGAAACACAAAGTATATCCTGTAGTCATGGAAACAAACTATATCCTGTAGTCATGGAAACACAAACTATATCCTGTAGTATGGAAACACAAACTATATCCTGTAGTCATGGAAACACAAACTATATCCTGTAGTATGGAAACACAAACTCTATCCTGTAGTCATGGAAACACAAACTATATCCTGTAGTCATGGAAACACAAACTCTATCCTGTAGTATGGAAACACAAACTATATCCTGTAGTCATGGAAACACAAACTATATCCTGTAGTCATTGAAACACAAATTATATCCTGTAGTCCTGGAAACAAACTAGTCATGTAGTCATGGAAACCAAACTATATCCTGTAGTCATCACAAACTCTATCCTGTAGTATGGAAACACAAACTATATCCTGTAGTCATGGAAACACAAACTATATCCTGTAGTCATTGAAACACAAATTATATCCTGTAGTCATGGAAACAAACTATATCATGTAGTCATGGAAACACAAACTATATCCTGTAGTCATGGAAACACATACTATATCCTGTAGTCATGGAAACACAAACTATATCATGTAATCATGGAAACACACACTATATCCTGTAGTCATGGAAACACAAACTATATCCTGTAGTCATGGAAACAAACTATATAATGTAGTCATGGAAACACAAACTATATCCTGTAGTCATGGAAACACAAACTATATCATGTAGTCATGGAAACACAAACTATATCCTGTAGTCATGGAAACACAAACTATATCCTGTAGTATGGAAACACAAAGTATATCCTGTAGTCATGGAAACAAACTATATCCTGTAGTCATGGAAACACAAACTATATCCTGTAGTATGGAAACACAAACTATATCCTGTAGTCATGGAAACACAAACTATATCCTGTAGTATGGAAACACAAACTATATCCTGTAGTATGGAAACACAAACTCTATCCTGTAGTCATGGAAACACAAACTCTATCCTGTAGTATGGGTACACAAACTATATCCTGTAGTCATGGAAACACAAACTCTATCCTGTAGTATGGAAACATAAACTATATCCTGTAGTCATGGAAACACAAACTCTATCCTGTAGTCATGGAAACACAAACTCTATCCTGTAGTCATGGAAACACAAACTATATCCTGTAGTCATGGAAACACAAACTCTATCCTGTAGTCATGGAAACACAAACTCTATCCTGTAGTCATGGAAACACAAACTATATCCTGTAGTATGGAAACACAAACTCTATCCTGTAGTATGGAAGGAAACACAAACTCTATCCTGTAGTCATGGAAACACAAACTATATCCTGTAGTATGGAAACACAAACTCTATCCTGTAGTCATGGAAACACAAACTCTATCCTGTAGTATGGAAACACAAACTATATCCTGTAGTCATGGAAACACAAACTATATCCTGTAGTATGGAAACACAAACTATATCCTGTAGTCATGGAAACACAAACTATATCCTGTAGTCATGGAAACACAAACGATATCCTGTAGTCATGGAAACACAAACTATATCATGTAGTCATGGAAACACAAACTATATCCTGTAGTCATGAAAACACAAACTATATCATGTAGTCATGGAAACACAAACTATATCCTGTAGTCATGGAAACACAAACTATATCCTGTAGTATGGAAACACAAACTATATCCTGTAGTATGGAAACACAAACTATATCCTGTAGTATGGAAACACAAACTCTATGCTGTAGTCATGGAAACACAAACTATATCTTGTAGTCATGGAAACACAAATTATATCCTGTAGTATGGAAACACAAACTATATCCTGTAGTATGGAAACACAAACTCTATCCTGTAGTCATGGAAACACAAACTCTATCCTGGTATGGAAACACAAACTATATCCTGTAGTCATGGAAACACAAACTCTATCCTGTAGTATGGAAACACAAACTCTATCCTGTAGTCATGGAAACACAAACTATATCCTGTAGTATGGAAACACAAACTCTATCCTGTAGTCATGGAAACACAAACTATATCCTGTAGTATGGAAACACAAACTCTATCCTGTAGTCATGGAAACACAAACTATATCCTGTAGTCATGGAAACACAAACTCTATCCTGTAGTATGGAAACACAAACTATATCCTGTAGTCATGGAAACACAAACTATATCCTGTAGTCATGGAAACACAAATTATATCCTGTAGTCATGGAAACAAACTATATCATGTAGTCATGGAAACACAAACTATATCCTGTAGTCATGGAAACACATACTATATCCTGTAGTCATGGAAACACAAACTATATCATGTAGTCACACACACTATATCCTGTAGTCATGGAAACACAAACTATATCCTGTAGTCATGGAAACAAACTATATAATGTAGTCATGGAAACACAACCTATCCTGTAGTCATGGAAACACAAACTATATCATGTAGTCATGGAAACACAAACTATATCCTGTAGTCATGGAAACACAAACTATATCCTGTAGTATGGAAACACAAAGTATATCCTGTAGTCATGGAAACAAACTATATCCTGTAGTCATGGAAACACAAACTATATCCTGTAGTATGGAAACACAAACTATATCCTGTAGTCATGGAAACACAAACTATATCCTGTAGTATGGAAACACAAACTATATCCTGTAGTATGGAAACACAAACTCTATCCTGTAGTCATGGAAACACAAACTCTATCCTGTAGTATGGGTACACAAACTATATCCTGTAGTCATGGAAACACAAACTCTATCCTGTAGTATGGAAACATAAACTATATCCTGTAGTCATGGAAACACAAACTCTATCCTGTAGTCATGGAAACACAAACTCTATCCTGTAGTCATGGAAACACAAACTATATCCTGTAGTCATGGAAACACAAACTCTATCCTGTAGTCATGGAAACACAAACTCTATCCTGTAGTCATGGAAACACAAACTATATCCTGTAGTATGGAAACACAAACTCTATCCTGGTATGGAAGGAAACACAAACTCTATCCTGTAGTCATGGAAACACAAACTCTATCCTGTAGTCATGGAAACACAAACTCTATCCTGTAGTATGGAAACACAAACTCTATCCTGTAGTATGGAAACACAAACTATATCCTGTAGTCATGGAAACACAAACTATATCCTGTAGTCATGGAAACACAAACTATATCCTGTAGTATGGAAACACAAACTCTATCCTGTAGTATGGAAACACAAACTCTATCCTGTAGTCATGGAAACACAAACTCTATCCTGTAGTATGGAAACACAAACTGATCCTGTAGTCATGGAAACACAAACTATATATAACTATATAAACTATATCCTGTATGTCCTGTATTTTGCTATAGTGTTTCCCTCCTGAGCCTGACTATCGTTCATGTCTCCTGTACCACACCCTGCTGGCCTAGGTTCTCAAAGAGTCCATTGATGAGGCCTGGAAACCAGTCAACCTCCCACTGTGTTCTCTCTTCCTGTCACGAGCTGTTCAATTAACCTGTGGTGCTCCTGCTAAAAATCCTGTGGTTCTGTGACACACAATCTGAACCATGTCGGCCCTACATTACTCTAAAGAGCTGAGTACTCTCTGTCTTCACTACAGTCTGTGGGTTCAATCAGGAAACACTGTACGTGGGCCTATCTGTAGATAAAACCCCAACATTGACATTAGTCATCGAAGATAAACTTTAAAAAGTGGCAATAATCTACAACAATTCACAGGAAAAAAGTGAAGCGTTTGAACATATTACTCCTGCCTCTCCTCTCCTCGCAGAGTGTTGTTGCCCACCCACATAACATATAGAGCTCACTACATACTATATCTAGAAAGTTGTGTCAGCAAGTTTATTTCCTCTCCTCTCATCCACCTCTGGTTATCCTGACACTGGGGGGGTGTATGGTATGGAGGGTGGGCTAGCTACCTCACAGACCAGACCAGACCTGACCCTGAGGGGATGTATGGTATGGAAGGTGGGCTATCTACCTCACTGACCAGACCTGACCCTGAGGGGGATGTATGGTATGGAAGGTGGGCTATCTACCTCACAGACCAGACCTGACCTGACCCTGGGGGGATGTATGGTATGGAAGGTGGGCTAGCTACCTCACTGACCAGACCTGACCCTGAGGGGATGTATGGTATGGAAGGTGGGCTATCTACCTCACTGACCAGACCTGACCCTGAGGGGATGTATGCTATGGAGGGTGGGCTAGCTACCTCACTGACCAGACCTGACCCTGAGGGGATGTATGGTATGGAAGGTGGGCTATCTACCTCACTGACCAGACCTGACCCTGAGGGGATGTATGGTATGGAAGGTGGGCTAGCTACCTCACTGACCAGACCTGACCCTGAGGGGATGTATGCTATGGAGGGTGGGCTATCTACCTCACAGACCAGACCTGACCCTGAGGGGATGTATGGTATGGAGGTGGGCTAGCTACCTCACTGACCAGACCTGACCCTGAGGGGATGTATGGTATGGAGGGTGGGCTAGCTACCTCACAGACCAGACCTGACCCTGAGGGGATGTATGGTATGGAGGGTGGGCTAGCTACCTCACCAGACCTGACCCTGAGACCTGGACCCCTGACCAGGGGGGATGTATGGTATGGAAGGTGGGCTAGCTACCTCACTGACCAGACCTGACCCTGAGGGGATGTATGCTATGGAGGGTGGGCTAGCTACCTCACAGACCTGACCCTGACCCTGACCTGGGGGGATGTATGGTATGGAGGGTGGGCTAGCTACCTCACAGACCAGACCTGACCCTGAGGGGATGTATGGTATGGAGGGTGGGCTAGCTACCTCACAGACCTGACCTGACCCTGGGGGATGTATGGTATGGAAGGTGGGCTAGCTACCTCACAGACCAGACCTGACCTGACCCTGAGGGGATGTATGGTATGGAGGGTGGGCTAGCTACCTCACAGACCTGAGACCTGACCCTGAGGGGATGTATGGTATGGAGGTGGGCTAGCTACCTCACTGACCTGACCTGACCCTGAGGGGATGTATGGTATGGAAGGTGGGCTAGCTACCTCACTGACCAGACCCTGAGGGGATGTATGGTATGGAGGGTGGGCTAGCTACCTCACAGACCAGACCTGACCTGACCCTGAGGGGATGTATGGTATGGAGGGTCAACCTCTCTCCTCTCTAACCCTCAGTCTCTCTTCTCTCCTCTCTAACCCTCAGTCTCACCTCAACCCTCAGACCCTCATCTCCCTCTCTCCTCTCTAGACCTGACCCTCAGGGGACCCTGTCTCAACCTGGTCTCTATAACCCTCAGAACCCTCAGTCTCAACCTCTCCTCTCTAACCCTCAGGGCCCTCAGTCTCTCTTCTCTCCTCTCTAACCCTCTCTCCTCTCCTCTCTAACCCTCAGTCTCAACCTCTCTCAACCTCTCTAACCCTCAGTCTCTCTTCTCTCTCCTCCCTCTCTCAACCCTCAGTCTCTCTTCTCTCCTCTCTAACCCTCAGTCTCAACCTCTCTCCTCTCTAACCCTCAGTCTCTCTTCTCTCCTCTCAGTAACCCTCAACCCTCAGTCTCAACCTCTCTCCTCTCTAACCCTCAGTCTCTCTTCTCCTCTCTAACCCTCAGTCTCAACCTCTCTCCTCTCTAACCCTCAGTCTCTCTTCTCTCCTCTCTAACCCTCAGTCTCAACCTCTCTCCTCTCTAACCCTCAGTCTCTCTCTCTCCTCTCTAACCCTCAGTCTCAACCTCTCTCCTCTCTAACCCTCAGTCTCAACCCTCTCTCAACCTCTCCTCTCTAACCCTCAGTCTCAACCTCTCCTCTCTCCTCTCTAACCCTCAGTCTCAACCTCTCCTCTCTAACCCTCAGTCTCAACCTCTCTCCTCTCTAACCCTCAGTCTCAACCTCTCCTCTCTAAACCCTCAGTCTCAACCTCTCCTCTCTAACCCTCAGTCTCAACCTCTCTCCTCTCTCTAACCCTCAACCCTCAGTCTCAACCTCTCTCTCTCTCTAACCCTCAGTCTCAACCTCTCCTCTCTAACCCTCAGTCTCAACCTCTCTCCTCTCACTAACCCTCAATCTCAACCTCTCTCCTCTCTAACCCTCAGTCTCAACCTCTCCTCTCTAACCCTCAGTCTCAACCTCTCTCCTCTCTAACCCTCAGTCTCAACCTCTCTCCTCTCTAACCCTCAGCCTCAACCCTCTCTCCTCTCTAACCCTCAGTCTCTCCTCTCTCTAACCCTCAGTCTCAACCTCTCTCTATAACCCTCAGTCTCAACCTCTCTCCTCTCTCTAACCCTCAGTCTCAACCTCTCCTCTCTATAACCCTCAGTCTTAACCTCTCCTCTCTATAACCCTCAGCCTCAACTCTCTCCTCTCTAACCCTCAGTCTCAACCTCTCCTCTCTAACCCTCAGTCTCAACCTCTCCTCTCTAACCCTCAGTCTCAACCTCTCTCCTCTCTAACACCTCAGTCTCAACCTCTCTCAACTCTCTAACCCTCAGTCTCAACCTCTCCTCTCTAACCCTCAGTCTCAACCTCTCTCCTCTCACTATCCCTCAGTCTCAACCTCTCTCCTCCCTCTAACCCTCAGTCTCAACCTCTCTCCTCTCTATAACCGCTCAACCTCTCTCCTCTCTAACCCTCAGTGACCAAAGCTGACAGCAGAAAAAAAAGTCCAGGAATCCCTAAAAGCTTTTTTCTACAAACATCAAACACATCGCCAACAGAATAGCATGTGCCACCCACACACATTTGACCTGTGGCATGTCTGGCGGTAAGGGGGGTTGAGGTATTTTGATTAAAAGTCCCCCATTAAATCAAGTGTAAACATTTGACCAAATACTTAAAGGGTTCCTGCCAACCGACCGGGGGGAGATCTGCTTGACCGACCTTTTATCTGGAGGGAAAAAGCTGCTCTGTGTTTGAAGTTGGTGGTCAAGGAAAACAGCTGGGTGCCATCCATCTTAATGCTGCTCTTTACTGGCTGGTTGACTGGCTGACTGGGTGACTGCCTGGGTGACTCTCTGGCTTCCTGGCTGGTTGACTGACTGACTGGCTGACTGGGTGACTGGCAAACTGGCAGACTGACTGGCTGGATGTGTGATTGGTTGACTGTCTGGTTGACTGGCTGACTGGCTAGGTGACTGGCTGACTGGGTGACTGGCTGGCTGGTTGACTGGCTGACTGGTTGGGTGACTGGGTGACTGCCTGGTTGACTCTCTGGCTTCCTGGCTGGGTGACTTACTGGCTTCCTGGCTGGAGTGGGAAGACTGGCTGACTGGCTGGCTGGGTGACTGGCAGACTGGCAGACTGACTGGGTGGATGTGTGATTGGTTGACTGTCTGGGTGACTGGCTGACTGGATGGGTGATTGGCCGTGTGGCTGACTGGCTGGCTGGGTGACTGGCAGACTGGCTGACTGGATAGGTGATTGGCTGTGTGACTGGCTTGCTGGGTGACTTGCTGGCTGGATGTGATGTGAATGGTTGGCTTGGTGACTGGGTGACTGGCTGGCTGGCTGGCTGACTGGTTGGATGGGTGATTTCTGGGTGGATGGGTGATTGGCTGGCTGGCTGGCTGGCTGGTGGCTGACTGACTGACTGGCTGGCTGGATGACTGGGTGACTGGATGACTGGCTGAGTGACTGGCTGACTGGATGACTGGCTGAGTGACTGATTGACTGCAGTGGGAAGACAGTGCAGGAAACTACGTTTGTAACACAGGATGGGACGAAATGCTAGTGCCTGGAAATACAATTTAAAGTTGGCAGACTGGCTGACTGGCTGACTGGCTGGCTGACTGGCAAACTGGCTGGCTGGCAGACTGGCTAGCAGATTGGCTGGGTGACTGGCTGGCAGACTGGCTTGCTGTGTGTCTGGCAGACTGACTGGCTGGCTGATTGGCTGGGTGACTGGTTAGCTGAGTGACTGTCTGGCTGGCAGACTGGCTGGCTGGCTGACTGGTTGATTGGCTGGGTGACTGGCAGATTCCCTGTGTGACTGGCTGATTGGCTGGCTGGCTGGCTGGCAGACTGGGTGACTGACTGGGTGACTGACTGGGTGACTGACTGGCTGGGTGACTGGCAGATTGGCAGGCTGAGTGACTGGCTGACTGACTGGGTTCGTGAGCAGTGGGCCACCCAGGAAGACGCTGTAGGAAACTGTGTCTGTAACCCAGCAGTGGATTATAGGCTGTAGATGAAGAGAGGAGAGGAAGGGTGGGGGGGCTGTTCAGCTGTGACTAATTAAAACACAGGCTACCTCGCTCTCTCTTTCTCTCTCACTCCCACTCTCTCTCTCTTTCCCTCCCCCCCTTCCTCCGTCCCTCCTCTCTCTCTCTCTCTCTCTCTCTCTCTCTCTCTCTCTCTCTCTCTCTCTCTCTCTCTCTCTCTCTCTCTCACTCCCACTCTCTCTCTTTCCCTCCCTTCCTCTCTCCCTCCCTCTCTCTCTCTCCCTCTCTCTCTCTCTCTCTCTCTCTCTCTCTCTCTCTCTCTCTCTCTCTCTCTCTTTCTCTCTCTCTTTCTCTCTCACTCCCACTCTCTCTCTTTCCCTCTCCTCCTCCGTCCCTCCCTCCCCCCCTCTCCAAAAACACATGGCCTCACAATTCCCCTGGTTAACTATAGTAGTGTTTACTGAAACTACTCCTGTCTTCCTTCTGCTCCTGGTTAGTAGCATAGTGGTCCGTTTTATAGAGGAGGAAGGGAGGGAGAGAGAGAGAGAGAGAGGGGGGGGGATGGAGGAAGGGAGGGAAAGAGAGACAGTGGGAGTGAGGGAGAGAGAGACAAAGAGGAGAGAGAGAGAGAGAGAGAGAGACAGAGAGGAGAGAGGAGAGAGAGAGAGAGAGGAGAGAGAGAGAGAGAGATGAGAGAGAGAAAAAGAGAGAGAGAGAGGGAGAGAGGGAGAGAGGGAGAGAGGAGAGAGAGAGGAGAGGAGAGGGAGGGAGGGAGGGAGGAGGGAGGGAGGGAGGGAGGGAGGGAGGGAGGGAGGGAGGAGGGAGGAGGGAGGGAGGAGGGAGGGGAGGGAGGGGGATTTGAAATACCTTTATTAGCCCAATAATTAATCACTTGAGCACATTCTTCACTTCCTTGTAACATTACTACTACAACGTTCCAACCAAGCTCTCACCAGCCCCAACAGCACAGCTCTATGGTCCGTACACCACACATCCTGCATCTCCTGCTTCCTGGTCTTCCACACAGCCCTTTTTCACCTGCCCCAACAAGTATTTACCTAAACACAGGGGTGGACTGGCCATCTGACATTTCGGGCAAATGCCAGATGGGCTGGCCCAGTGGGCCTGTCTAGCTTCAGGAAAATGTGCTTATATGGCTAATAATGGGTGCTCGTTTTAAAATGTAAAAAAACACATTTGAATTTGTTGTATTTGTGGGGGGGGGGGTACAGGTATATTATACATTTCAAACTATAAGTTAAAGAAATATGTAGCGGACGGCTGCCGCTCAGAATAATATAAAAACAGTAAGAAAAAGATACAGAGTAAAGAAACAAAAAGAAATGGGTCTTCACCCCCAACCTCCCATCCCATCCCCCAACTCCACCCCCAACCTCCCATCCCATCCCCCAAACTCCCATCCCCCCCCAACTCCCTCCCAAACTCCCATCCCATCCCCCAACTCCACCCCCAACCTCCCATCCCATCCCCCAACTCCACCCCCAACCTCCCATCCCATCCCCCAACTCCACCCCCAACCTCCCATCCCATCCCCCAACTCCACCCCCAACCTCCCATCCCATCCCCCAACCCACCCCCAACCTCCCATCCCATTCCCCAACTCCACCCCAACCTCCCATCCCATCCCCCAACTCCACCCCCAACCTCCCATCCCATCCCCCAACTCCACCCCAACATGACTCCACCCCCAATCTCCCATCCCATCCCCCAACTCCACCCCCAACCTCCCATCCCATCCCCCAACTCCACCAACATGACTCCACCCCCAACCTCCCATCCAATCCCCCAACTCCACTCCCAACTCCACCCCCAAACTCCCATCCCATCCCCCAACTCCACCCCCAAACTCCCATCCCATCCCCCCCAACTCCACCCCCAACCTCCCATCCCATCCCCCATCCCCCAACTCCCACCCCCAACCTCCCATCCCATCCCCCAACTCCACCCCCAACCTCCCATCCCATCCCCCAACTCCACCCCCAACCTCCCATCCCATCCCCCAACTCCACCCCCAACCTCCCATCCCATCCCCCAACCCACCCCCAAACTCCCATCCCATCCCCCAACTCCACCCCCAACATCCCATCCCCCAACTCCACCCCCAACCTCCCATCCCATCCCCCAACTCCACCCCAACATGACTCCCCATCCCCCCCCAACCTCCCATCCCCCCCAACTCCACTTGACCAACATGACTCCACCCCCAACCTCCCATCCCATCCCCCAACTCCACTCCCAACATGACTACCTCCCATCCCATCCCCCAACTCCACTCCCAACATGACTAACTCCCATCCCATCCCCCAACTCCACTCGGCCAACATGACTACCTCCCATCCCATCCCCCAACTCCACTCGGCCAACATGACTACCTCCCATCCCATCCCCCAACTCCACTCGGCCAACATGACTACCTCCCATCCCATCCCCCAACTCCACTCGGCCAACATGACTACCTCCCATCCCATCCCCCAACTCCACTCGGCCAACATGACTACCTCCCATCCCATCCCCCAACTCCACTTGGCCAACATGACTACCTCCCATCCCATCCCATCCCCCAACTCCACTCGGCCAACATGACTCCACCCCCAACCTCCCATCCCATCCCCCAACTCCACTCGGCCAACATGACTCCACCCCCAACCTCCCATCCCATCCCCCAACTCCACTAGGCCAACATAACTCCACCCCCAACCTCCCATCCCATCACCCCAACTCCACTCGGCCAACATGACTCCACCCCCAACCTCCCATCCCATCCCCCAACTCCACTCGGCCAACATGACTCCACCCCCAACCTCCAATCCCATCCCCCAACTCCACTCGGCCAACATGACTCCACCCCCAACCTCCCATCCCATCCCCCAACTCCACTCGGCCAACATGACTCCACCCCCAACCTCCCATCCCATCCCCCAACTCCACTTGACCAACATGACTCCACCCCCAACCTCCCATCCCATCCCCCAACTCCACTTGACCAACATGACTCCACCCCCATCCTCCCATCCCATCCCCCAACTCCACTTGACCAACATGACTCCACCCCCAACCTCCCATCCCATCCCCCAACTCCACTCGGCCAACATGACTACCTCCCATCCCATCCCCCAACCCACTCCCAACATGACTAACTCCCATCCCATCCCCCAACTCCACCCCCAACATGACTACCTCCCATCCCATCCCCCATCCACTCCCAACATGACTACCTCCCATCCCATCCCCCAACTCCACTCCAACATAACCCTCCCATCCCCCCCCAACTCCACTCGGCCAACATGACTACCTCCCATCCCATCCCCCAACTCCACTTGGCCAACATGACTACCTCCCATCCCATCCCCCAACTCCACTTGGCCAACATGACTCCCCCCCCAACCTCCCATCCCATCCCCCAACTCCACTCGGCCAACATGACTCCACCCCCAACCTCCCATCCCATCCCCCAACTCCACTTGGCCAACATGACTCCACCCCCAACCTCCCATCCCATCCCCCAACTCCACTCCTCCACCCCCAACCTCCCATCCCATCCCCAACTCCACTCGGCCAACATGACTCCATCCCCAACCTCCCATCCCATCCCCCAACTCCACTCGGCCAACATGACTCCACCCCCAACCTCCCATCCCATCCCCCAACTCCACTCGGCCAACATGACTCCACCCCCAACCTCCCATCCCATCCCCCAACTCCACTCGGCCAACATGACTCCACCCCCAACCTCCCATCCCATCCCCCAACTCCACTCGGCCAACATGACTCCACCCCCAACCTCCCATCCCATCCCCCAACTCCACTCGGCCAACATGACTCCACCCCCAACCTCCCATCCCATCCCCCAACTCCACTCGGCCTCCACCCCCAACCTCCCATCCCATCCCCCAACTCCACTCGAACATGACTCCACCCCCAACCTCCCATCCCATCCCCCAACTCCACTCGGCCAACATGACTCCACCCCCAACCTCCCATCCCATCCCCCAACTCCACTCGGCCAACATGACTCCACCCCCAACCTCCCATCCCATCCCCCCAACTCCACTCGGCCAACATGACCCAGCAGGGGGAGACAAGGGAAGCATTAAACTACAGAAATTCAGCTGTGATGATATATTCATTTTGCCAGTAGATATTCTGTCGGTTACAGCAGCTGGGATATTGGGGTCGGATTTAATTCATATGAGCGTTCTGTTAAAGTTCCTGCCAATGGTTTTATCTAAGGAAGGAAATAAATCTATTCACAAATATTTAATATGGGAAACGATTGGCATTCCATAAGCAGAGATGGGTGTCCTCAAGCGGGGTCTTGAGAGGCTGATTTGGTTCGATTTATTAAGGCTAGGGGGCAGTATTTCGACATCCGGATGAAAAGCGTGCCCAAAGTAAACTGCCTGTTGCTCAGGCGTAGAAGCTAGGATATGCATATAATTGGTAGATTTGGATAGGAAACACTCTAACGGCTAAAATAATGTCTGTGAGTATAACAAAACTGATTTGGCAGGCGAAAACCCGAGGACAATCCATCCAGGAAGAAAAAAAAAATTGAGCTCACTGTGTTTTCAATTGGTTTTCTATGGGATGCTCGATTTAATAGGAACCTGATTGCAGTTCCCAGGGCTTCCACTAGATGTCAACAGTCTTTAGAAATTGGTCGATGTTTTTCTTTTGACAAATGAAGAAGTAGTGCTATTCATTCCATGTGTCACTCTGAAGGTCCCTACTATTTTGGTGCACGTGAACAGGAACGTGCTCCTTGTTATTTTTCTTCGGTATTGGAAACAGATTATCCCGTGTTAAATTTTATGGATTATTTACGTTTTAGGATACCTGAGGTTGGATTAGGAACATTGTTCGAAATGTTTGGACCAAGTTTACAGGTAATTTATTAGATACTTTGTCGTCATGTTGGGCGAGTTGGAACCGATGTATTTCTGAATCAAACGCGACAAATAAATGGACATTTTGGGGGATATAAAGAAGGAATTTATCGAACAAAACGACCATTCATTCTGTAACTGAGACATTTGGGAAAAAGAAGAAGATCTTCAAAGGATATTTATTATATCGTTATTGTCTGACTGTTGTGTTTCAGCTGGTTGAATAATGATTTTCATGTGTTTGTATGCAGGGCGTTGTCCTCAGATAATCGCATGGTCTGCTTTCGCCGTAAAGCCTTTTTGAAACCTGACACAGCGTCTGGATTAACAAGAATTTAACACTTATATTTTCGTTATTTCCGCCTATCCCAGAGAGGTTTAACAAGAAGTTAAGCTTTATTTTGATCTATTACACTTGTATTTTAGTGAATTTATAATATTGATATTCTTATGGTTTGAATTTGGAGCTCTGCAATTTCACTGGATGTTGTCAAATGGATCCCTCTAAAGGGATTGGCACGTGAAGAGATCACTAAGAGGATAACCTGAGATGGAGCTGAATTGGTTTATAATCTTCACAGATCTTGGGAGGAATTGAGATACGTTTTCTAGCTAAAGTAAGATATCGTTAATTAGATGACGTGATCTTTTAAATTGGTGTAACTTCTTTTGATTGTGGAATCGACCTTGGCCAGGGGCTCTTATAGAAAATGAATGTGAGATGGGATCACCTTGCCTGCTACTTCTAGTTATTCTGAACAGAATAGAGCCAGGTCATTCCTGTTATTACTATAGCTGAGGGATTGGTATACAGTATTTTACATCACATTCGTTCAATTAGAGCCAAATGCCATATGTTCCAGAACCGACCCAAAGACCATTCCATTACATCAAAAGCTTTATCTGCGTTGAAAGATAGAAGGAGGAGGAGCTTCGGTTTGTGATAATTTTTTCTTTGAAATTAAAAAAAAAAAAAAATTCAACCTTTTATTTAACTTGGCAAGTCAGTTAATTAAGAACAAATGATTTTGAACAATGACGGCCTACACCGGCCAAACCCGGGCGACGCCGAGCCAATATGTGCGCCACCCATGTCAGATATGTAATAGATAATTGTTTCTTAAACAAACCTGATTTGGTCTAGATTTACACATTTTGGGTAAGTTTTGAGACGGGACGACAGGAAATATTTTTCATGTGTTGATCAAAGATAAAGGGTGATAATGAGGGGCACTGGGTGGCATCCTTACATTTTGTTAATAAAAGATAAATAAGTGTATTTGCATCTCTTCTAAATGAACCTTTGTGAACGTCTGTGTTCATCCTTTACGCTAACAGTGGACCTAATTGGTTCCAACATGTTAAATAGACCTCAGGAGGAATACTGTCCCAACCAGGTGAGTTGTATTTATTTATGTTATCCAATGGCCTTTTGAGTTCGTGGAGTGGAGACGTGGGCTCCGAGCAAGCCAACTGCCTCAGGTGAGAGAATAGGAGTGGATTTACAATCACAGGTATACAGATGTGGGCTCCGAGCAAGCCAACTGCCTCAGGTGAGAGAATAGGAGTGGATTTACAATCACAGGTATACAGATGTGGGCTCCAAGCAAGCCAACTGCCTCAGGTGAGAGAATAGGAGTGGATTTACAATCACAGGTATACAGGTGTCTTTATAGAAACAGGAGAATCGTTGGTTGATTCATTTGGATTGTGATAGAAATTCACATATTTCAGATTCAATAGTTGCAATATCATCTAATTGATCCGTACTGCTAAGTTTGTCAAGTCAGTAGACGACTGAGTCGATTACCATGGAAGTATTGGTTGACTCTAACTCCATGGATGGAACATTCTGCTCTGTCTTATCAATACATTCTGTTCTGTATTATCAATACAATCTGCTCTGTCTTATCAATACAATCTGCTCTGTTTTATCAATACAATCTGCTCTGTATTATCAATACAATCTGCTCTGTATTATCAATACAATCTGCTCTGTCTTATCAATACAATCTGCTCTGTCTTATCAATACAATCTGCTCTGTCTTATCAATACAATCTGCTCTGTATTATCAATACAATCTGTTCTGTCTTATCAATACATTCTGCTCTGTCTTATCAATACAATCTGCTCTGTATTATCAATACAATCTGCTCTGTCTTATCAATACAATCTGCTCTGTCTTATCAATACAATCTGCTCTGTCTTATCAATACAATCTGTTCTGTATTATCAATATCTGCTCTGTCTTATCAATACATTCTGCTCTGTCTTACAATCTGCTCTGTCTTATCAATACAATCTGCTCTGTCAATACAATCTGCTCTGTATCAATACAATCTGCTCTGTATTATCAATACAATCTGCTCTGTATTATCAATACAATCTGCTCTGTATTATCAATACTGTCTTATTATCAATACAATCTGCTCTGTCTTATCAATACAATTTATTTATCAATACAATCTGCTCTGTCTTATCAATACATTCTGCTCTGTCTTATCAATACAATCTGCTCTGTCTTATCAATACAATACAATCTGCTCTGTTTTATCAATACAATCTGATCTCTTATCAATACAATCTGCTCTGTCTTATCAATACAATCTGCTCTGTCTTATCAATACAATCTGCTCTGTATTATCAATACAATCTGCTCTGTCTTATCAATACAATCTGCTCTGTATTATCAATACAATCTGCTCTGTATTATCAATACAATCTGCTCTGTCTTATCAATACAATCTGCTCTGTGTCTTATCAATACAATCTGATCTCTTATCAATACAATCTGCTCTGTCTTATCAATACAATCTGCTCTGTATTATCAATACAATCTGCTCTGTATTATCAATACAATCTGCTCTGTCTTATCTGTCTGATCTCTTATCAATACAATCTGCTCTGTCTTATCAATACAATCTGCTCTGTCTTATCAATACAATATTATCAATACAATCTGCTCTGTATCAATACAATCTGCTCTGTCTTATCAATACAATCTGCTCTGTCTTATCAATACAATCTGCTCTGTATTATCAATACAATCTGCTCTGTCTTATCAATACAATCTGCTCTGTATTATCAATACAATCTGCTCTGTATTATCAATACAATCTGCTCTGTCTTATCAATACAATCTGCTCTGTCTTATCAATACAATCTGCTCTGTCTTATCAATACAATCTGCTCTGTCTTATCAATACAATCTGCTCTGTCTTATCAATACAATCTGCTCTGTATTATCAATATAATCTGCTCTGTCTTATCAATACAATCTGCTCTGTCTTATCAATACAATCTGCTCTGTCTTATCAATACATTCTGCTCTGTATTATCAATACAATCTGCTCTGTCTTATCAATACAATCTGCTCTGTCTTATCAATACAATCTGCTCTGTATTATCAATACAATCTGCTCTGTATTATCAATACAATCTGCTCTGTCTTATCAATACAATCTGCTCTGTCTTATCAATACAATCTGCTCTGTATTATCAATACAATCTGCTCTGTCTTATCAATACAATCTCTGCTCTGTATTATCAATACAATCTGCTCTGTCTTATCAATACATTCTGCTCTGTCTTATCAATACAATATGCTCTGTCTTATCAATACAATCTGCCCTGTCTTATCAATACAATCTGCTCTGTCTTATCAATACAATCTGCTCTGTCTTATCAATACAATCTGATCAATACAATATGCTCTGTCGTATCAATACAATCTGCTCTGTCTTATCAATACAATATGCTCTGTCTCAATACATTCTGCTCTGTCTTATCAATACAATCTACTCTGTCTTATCAATACAATCTGCTCTGTCTTATCAATACATTTATTTCTGTCTTATCAATACAATCTGCTCTGTCTTATCAATACATTTATTTCTGTCTTATCAATACATTTAGTCCCTTCTTGACTTTGAAGAGAGTAGTCTCTCTCTACTGTCGTGAACAACTCTTTAAATTAAATGTGATTTACTCAACCTAGATGCAAATGCAGATGCATTTTTTATTTATTTATAAAATGGTGTCCAATAAAATCTGAGGATCATTGAATGAAAATAACAAACAAAAATAACTCATTCTGTCCACTTGGTTCTAATATCCTGGATAATTATAAACATCAATATCAATTGGATAAATTTCCCAGACTACGAAGTTCTTCACATTCAGTGTTGCATGAGATGTGAGTGAGGTTCACAGGAACAAGTCATGAACCAGTCCGCCTGGACGTATCGCACACACACACACACACACACACACACACACACACACACACACACACACACACACACACACACACACACACACACACACACACACACACACACACACACACACACACACACACACACACACACACACACACACACAGCTTGGATAACACAGCACACCATAGCTACCTCCTGCTGTCCAGCTCTGCTCAGCCTGACAAGCTGCCAATAACAACCGTGGTCCACAGCCAGGTCCGTCCACCAGGGGCTCACTGCTCCCAGCCTCGCCCGCTTATCTCACACGCAGGGTCAACAGGACATGACCTTTAACCCCTGACCTCTAACTTCGGGCAGGGCTTGACCTTCTGCTGACCTAGGGTTAGTCTCTGGGGATGAGAAGAGGGATGAGAATTACAGAGTTTAATGTATGTCTCATCCCGACCACCCAGTCAGTCCCTCTTCTGTCTGCACTGGGGCAGGCTAACATGTGGGGGAGGGGGAGAGAAGGGGGGTGGAGAGAGAGCAATAGAGAGACGGAGGGAGAGAGAAGGGAGTGGGAGGGAGGCAGAGGAGGAGGAGGAAGAGGGGGAGAGGGGGATGGAGAGAGAGTGATAGAGAGATGAAGGGAGGGAGGGAGGCAGAGGGAGGAAGAGAGGGGAGGGGGGATGGAGAGAGAGAGTGATAAAGAGATGAAGGGGGAGAGAGAAGGAAGGGGGGGGAGAGAGGGAGGAAGAGGGGGAGGGGGGGGATGGAGAGAGAGAGTGATAGAGAGATGAAGGGAGAGAGAAGGGAAGTGGGAAGGAGGCAGAGGAGGAAGAGGGGGGAGAGGGGGATGGAGAGAGAGAGTGATAAAGGGATGGGAGGGAGAGAGGAAGGAGGAGGGGAGAGAGAGGGAGGAGAGAGAGAGTGAAGAGAGAGGAGGGAAGAGGGGAGAGAGGGGATGGGAAGGATGGAGAAGGAGAGGGAGGATAGGGGGAGAGGGGGATGGAGAGAGAGAGATAGAGAGATGAGAGAGAGGGGAGTGGGAGGAGAGGCAGAGGAGGAAGAGAGGGGGAAAGGGGGATGGAGAGAGAGAGTGATAGAGAGATGAAGGGACTGGGAGGGAGGCAGAGGAGGAAGAGAGGGGGAGGCAGGAGGCAGAGGAGAGAGGAGAGAGAGTGATAGAGAGATGGGGACTGGGAGGGAGGCAGAGGAGGAAGGGGGGGAAAGGGGGATGGAGAGAGAGAGAGTGATAGAGAGATGAAGGGAGAGAGAAGGGAGTGGGCGTGAGGCAGAAGGAGAGGAGGAAGAGGGGAGGGGATGGAGAGAGAGAGTGATAAAGAGATGAAGGGAGAGAGAAGGGAGTGAGAAGGAGGCAGAAGGAGAGGAGGAAGAGGGGGAGAGGGGGATGGAGAGAGAGAGTGTGATAGAGAGATGAAGGGACTGGGAGGGAGGCAGAGGAGGAAGAGAGGGGGGAAAGGGGGATGGAGAGAGAGAGAGTGATAGAGAGATGAAGACTGGGAGGGAGGCAGAGGAGGAAGAGAGGGGAGAGGGGGATGGAGAGAGAGGATAAAGAGATGAAGAGAGAGAAGGGAGTGAGAAGGAGGCAGAAGGAGAGGAGGAAGAGGGGGAGAGGGGGATGGAGAGAGAGAGAGTGATAGAGAGATGAAGGGACTGGGAGGGAGGCAGAGGAGGAAGAGAGGGGGAGAAGGCAGAGGGCTTTGCCAATGCTTCATCTTGAGAGCTTGGCAGTGTGTAGCGTGTTGGGCAGCGAGCTCTAGCCATGACCTTCAGAGACCTCACACACACACACACACACACACACACACACACACACACACACACACACACACACACACACACACACACACACACACACACACACACACACACACACACACACACTACACTACACTACACTACACACACACCACACACACTACACAAACATACACAGCACACACAGTACACACACATACACTACACTGCACTACACTCACACACCACACACACACACACTACACACACACACTACACATGCATTACACACATCCACACCACACACACTCCACACACACACTAACACACTACACACACACACACACCACACACACGTACAGCACGCACACACACCACACACGCACCACACACATTTAGGTGGATCCCGATTGCCGCAGCAGTCTAAGGCACTGCATTTTCGTGCAAGAGGCGTCACTACAGACCCCGGTTCGATTCCAGGCTGTGTCACAACCGGCTGTGATTGGGAGTCCCACAGGGCGGTGCACAATTGGCCCAGCGTCGTCCTGGTTAGGGTTTGGCCGTCATTGTAAAATAAGAAGTTGTTCTAAACTGACTCTTTACGTTCAACTAAAACATTTCACTGCTTTTTCTCTCCTTGAATTCAACTCTGGACTTTGTCCTTTTTTTTGCCTCCATGGATTGAAGTTCACCTTTTTTATGCCCAAGTTCCCAAAAGCAATTAGTCAATTCTTCTCTGAGTCAGGCTGTGTGACGGTTTTAGAGTGTAGCTCCTCTGAGTCAGGCTGTGTGATGGTTTTAGAGTGTAGCTCCTCTGAGTCAGGCTGTGTGATGGTTTTAGAGTGTAGCTCCTCCTCTGAGTCAGGCTGTGTGACGGTTTTAGAGTGTAGCTCCTCCTCTGAGTCAGGCTGTGTGACGGTTTTAGAGTGTAGCTCCTCTGAGTCAGGCTGTGTGACGGTTTTAGAGTGTAGCTCCTCCTCTGAGTCAGGCTGTGTGATGGTTTTAGAGTGTAGCTCCTCTGAGTCAGGCTGTGTGACGGTTTTAGAGTGTAGCTCCTCCTCTGAGTCAGGCTGTGTGACGGTTTTAGAGTGCAGCTTCTCTGAGTCAGGCTGTGTGACGGTTTTAGAGTGTAGCTCCTCTGAGGCAGGCTGTGTGACGGTTTTAGAGTGTAGCTCCTCCTCTGAGTCAGGCTGTGTGACGGTTTCTGAATGTAGCTCCTCCTCTGAGTCAGGCTGTGTGACGGTTTTGAATGTAGCTCCTCTCTGAGTCAGCCCCCCGTGTGCCCTTTCCACCAACCTGCCCTTTCCTAAACCCACCTGCCCTTCCTCCACCCACCTTCCCTTCCTCCCACCCACCTGCCCTTCCTCCACCCACCTTCCCTTCCTCCACCCACCTGCCCTTCCTCCACCCACCTGCCCTTCCTCCACCAGCCTGCCCTTCCTCCACCCACCTGCCCTTCCTCCACCAACCTGCCCTTCCTCCACCAACCTGCCCTTCCTCCACCAACCTGCCCTTCCTCCCACCTGCCCTTCCTCCACCCACCTTCCCTTCCTCCACCAGCCTGCCCTTCCTCCACCAACCTGCCCTTCCTCCACCAACCTGCCCTTCCTAAACCCACCTGCCCTTCCTCCACCCACCTGCCCTTCCTCCACCCACCTGCCCTTCCTCCACCCACCTGCCCTTCCTCCACCCACCTTCCCTTCCTCCACCCGCCTGCCCTTCCTCCACCAACCTGCCCTTCCTCCACCAGCCTGCCCTTCCTCCACCAGCCTGCCCTTCCTCCACCCAGCCTGCCCTTCCTCCACCCACCTGCCCTTCCTCCACCCACCTGCCCTTCCTCCACCCACCTTCCCTTCCTCCACCCACCTTCCCTTCCTCCACCAGCCTGCCCTTCCTCCACCAGCCTGCCCTTCCTCCACCAGCCTGCCCTTCCTCCACCAGCCTGCCCTTCCTCCACCAGCCTGCCCTTCCTCCACCCACCTTCCCTTCCTCCACCCACCTTCCCTTCCTCCACCAGCCTGCCCTTCCTCCACCCACCTGCCCTTCATCCACCCACCTGCCCTTCATCCACCCACCGGCCCTTCCTCCACCAGCCTGCCCTTCCTCCACACACCTTTCCTTCCCTAAACCCACCTGCCCTCCCACCCACCTGCCCTTCCTCCACACAATATTCCACGACCCTAAACCCGCCCTCCACCCACCTGCCCTTCCTCCACACAATATTCCACGACCCTAAACCCGCACGCCTGCGGACATTATGAGTCAACCCACGCATCTCTGATACACTGGGCTGCAGTCCGTCGGAGGTGAAAAAACACAATGCATTAAAATGGTTTAAATGAAAAGCTTCTGTTTGTCAAATCTGTCGTCCTCACAGGTTCACCGGGGGGGTCAAACCCAGTGTTTCAGCTCGCAGGGCTCAAATTACATGGTGGAGAAAGAGACGAATGGGCGTGTGTGTGTGTGTGTTTGAGTGTGTGTGTGTGTGTGTTTGAGTGTGTGTGTGTGTGTGTGTGTGTGTGTGTGTGTGTGTGTGTGTGTGTGTGTGTGTGTGTGTGTGTGTGTGTGTGTGTGTGTGTGTGTGTGTGTGTGTGTGTGTGTGTGTGTGTGTGTGTGTGTTTGAGTGTGTGTGTGTGTGTGTTTGAGTGTGTGTGTGTGTGTGTGTGTGTGTGTGTGTGTGTGTGTGTGTGTGTGTGTGTGTGTGTGTGTGTGTGTGTGTGTGTGTGTGTGTGTGTGTGTGTGTGTGTGTTTGAGTGTGAGTGTGTGTATGTGTGTGTGTTAAATACACCTCGGGTGACTAGCTGGTTGAGGACAACAAGGCAGAGTAGGGCTCCTGCTTTGCTCTCGACACTTTGTTCACACACACACACACACACACACACACACACACACACACACACACACACACACACACACACACACACACACACACACACACACACACTCAAACACACATACACACTCAAACACACACACACACACTTTTCAAACAGCACCAAGCTGCAGAGACGTTTCAATCATCGCCTCAGTATGACCAAAGGCGGTAGAAACAGAACACAGAGGCTCACGTCCCAACTACCACCCTATTCCCTATATGGTGCACTACTGCAGACCAGACCAGGTCAAAAGTAGTGCACTACGTAGGGAATAGGGTGCCAGTTAGGGACGAACCCAAAGTAAGTGCTACCAGAGCTAGAAAGTTGACAGCTTCACAGGCTTCAAAGCCACTTGATGATTAGTCCTTTAGTTGTAATTTTTTTGCAGGGTTTTTGTTGCTAATAACAACCTAACAGAATATGGCTGAAAAACAGCAATAGTTCTAGAAGCCAGACGCTACAGGGAATTCCTTTCATTCTCTACACCATATAGAGCAGTTGATCACCGTGCACACTGTGTTTAAACCATGCCAGTGTTTATCAGCCACGTACTGACAGTCTATTTAAACCACGTACTGACAGTCTATTTAAACCACGTACTGACAGTCTATTTAAACCACGTACTGACAGTCTATTTAAACCACGTACTGACAGTCTATTTAAACCACGTACTGACAGTCTATTTAAACCACGTACTGACAGTCTATTTAAACCACGTACTGACAGTCTATTTAAACCACGTACTGACAGTCTATTTAAACCACGTACTGACAGTCTATTTAAACCACGTACTGACAGTCTATTTAAACAACGTACTGACAGTCTATTTAAACCACGTACTGACAGTCTGTTTAAACCACGTCCTGACAGTCTATTTAAACCACGTACTGACAGTCTATTTAAACCACATACTGACAGTCTATTTAAACCACATACTGACAGTCTATTTAAACCACATACTGACAGTCTATTTAAACCACGTACTGACAGTCTATTTAAACCACATACTGACAGTCTATTTAAACCACGTACTGACAGTCTATTTAAACCACGTACTGACAGTCTATTTAAACCACATACTGACAGTCTATTTAAACCACGTACTGACAGTCTATTTAAACCACGTACTGACAGTCTATTTAAACCGCATACTGACAATCTATTTAAACAATGTACTGACAGTCTATTTAAACCACATACTGACAGTCTATTTAAACAATGAACTGACAGTCTATTTAAACCACATACTGACAGTCTATTTAAAGCACGTACTGACAGTCTATTTAAACCACATACTGACAGTCTATTTAAACCACGTACTGACAGTCTATTTAAACCACATACTGACAGTCTATTTAAACCACGTACTGACAGTCTATTTAAACCACATACTGACAGTCTATTTAAACCACATACTGACAGTCTATTTAAACCACATACTGACAGTCTATTTAAACCACGTACTGACAGTCTATTTAAACCACATACTGACAGTCTATTTAAACCACATACTGACAGTCTATTTAAACCACATACTGACAGTATATTTAAACCACATACTGACAGTCTATTTAAACCACGTACTGACAGTCTATTTCAACCACATACCGACAGTCTATTTAAACCACGTACTGACAGTCTATTTAAACCACGTACTGACAGTCTATTTAAACCACATACTGACAGTCTATTTAAATAATGTACTGACAGTCTATTTAAACCACATACTGACAGTCTATTTAAACAATGAACTGACAGTCTATTTAAACCACATACTGACAGTCTATTTAAACCACGTACTGACAGTCTATTTAAACCACATACTGACAGTCTATTTAAACCACATACTGACAGTCTATTTAAACCACGTACTGACAGTCTATTTCAACCACATACTGACAGTCTATTTAAACCACGTACTGACAGTCTATTTAAACCACGTACTGACAGTCTATTTAAACCACATACTGACAGTCTATTTAAACCACGTACTGACAGTCTATTTAAACCACGTACTGACAGTCTATTTAAACCACGTACTGACAGTCTATTTAAACTGACAGTCTATTTAAACCACGTACTGACAGTCTATTTAAACCACGTACTGACAGTCTATTTAAACCACATACTGACAGTCTATTTAAACCATGCCAGGGTTTATCAGCCACATACTGACAGTCTATTTAAACCACGTACTGACAGTCTATTTAAACCACATACTGACAGTCTATTTAAACAATGAACTGACAGTCTATTTAAACCACATACTGACAGTCTATTTAAACCACATACTGACAGTCTAATTAAACCACATACTGACAGTCTATTTAAACCACGTACTGACAGTCTATTTAAACCACATACTGACAGTCTATTTAAACCACGTACTGACAGTCTATTTAAACCACGTACTGACTGTCTATTTAAACCACATACTGACAGTCTATTTAAGCAATGTATTTAAACCACATACTGACAGTCTATTTAAATAATGTACTGACAGTCTATTTAAACCACATACTGACAGTCTATTTAAACAATGAACTGACAGTCTATTTAAACCACATACTGACAGTCTATTTAAACCACGTACTGACAGTCTATTTAAACCACATACTGACAGTCTATTTAAACCACATACTGACAGTCTATTTAAACCACGTACTGACAGTCTATTTAAACCACATACTGACAGTTTATTTAAACCACGTACTGACAGTCTATTTAAACCACGTACTGACAGTCTATTTAAACCACATACTGACAGTCTATTTAAACCACGTACTGGCAGTCTATTTAAACCACATACTGACAGTCTATTTAAACCATGTACTGACAGTCTATTTAAACAATGAACTGACAGTCTATTTAAACCACATACTGACAGTCTATTTAAACCACATACTGACAGTCTATTTAAACCACACACTGACAGTCTATTTAAACCACGTACTGACAGTCTATTTAAACCACATACTGACAGTCTATTTAAACCACGTACTGACAGTCTATTTAAACCACGTACTGACAGTCTATTTAAACCACATACTGACAGTCTATTTAAACCACGTACTGACAGTCTATTTAAACCACGTACTGACAGTCTATTTAAACCACATACTGACAGTGTATTTAAACAATGTACTGACAGTCTATTTAAACCACATACTGACAGTCTATTTAAATAATGTACTAACAGTCTATTTAAACCACATACTGACAGTCTATTTAAACAATGAACTGACAGTCTATTTAAACCACATACTGACAGTCTATTTAAACCACGTACTGACAGTCTATTTAAACCACATACTGACAGTCTATTTAAACCACATACTGACAGTCTATTTAAACCACGTACTGACAGTCTATTTCAACCACATACTGACAGTCTATTTAAACCACGTACTGACAGTCTATTTAAACCACGTACTGACAGTCTATTTAAACCACATACTGACAGTCTATTTAAACCACGTACTGACAGTCTATTTAAACCACATACTGACAGTCTATTTAAACCACGTACTGACAGTCTATTTAAACCACGTACTGACAGTCTATTTAAACCACATACTGACAGTCTATTTAAACCACGTACCGACAGTCTATTTAAACCACGTACTGACAGTCTATTTAAACCACATACTGACAGTCTATTTAAACCACATACTGACAGTCTATTTAAACCATGCCAGGGTTTATCAGCCACATACTGACAGTCTATTTAAACCACGTACTGACAGTCTATTTAAACCACATACTGACAGTCTATTTAAACAATGAACTGACAGTCTATTTAAACCACATACTGACAGTCTATTTAAACCACATACTGACAGTCTATTTAAACCACATACTGACAGTCTATTTAAACCACATACTGACAGTCTATTTAAACCACGTACTGGCAGTCTATTTAAACCACATACTGACAGTCTATTTAAACCATGTACTGACAGTCTATTTAAACAATGAACTGACAGTCTATTTAAACCACATACTGACAGTCTATTTAAACCACATACTGACAGTCTATTTAAACCACATACTGACAGTCTATTTAAACCACGTACTGACAGTCTATTTAAACCACATACTGACAGTCTATTTAAACCACGTACTGACAGTCTATTTAAACCACGTACTGACAGTCTATTTAAACCACATACTGACAGTCTATTTAAACCACGTACTGACAGTCTATTTAAACCACGTACTGACAGTCTATTTAAACCACATACTGACAGTCTATTTAAACAATGTACTGACAGTCTATTTAAACCACATACTGACAGTCTATTTAAATAATGTACTAACAGTCTATTTAAACCACATACTGACAGTCTATTTAAACAATGAACTGACAGTCTATTTAAACCACATACTGACAGTCTATTTAAACCACGTACTGACAGTCTATTTAAACCACATACTGACAGTCTATTTAAACCACATACTGACAGTCTATTTAAACCACGTACTGACAGTCTATTTAAACCACATACTGACAGTCTATTTAAACCACGTACTGACAGTCTATTTAAACCACGTACTGACAGTCTATTTAAACCATGCCAGGGTTTATCAGCCACATACTGACAGTCTATTCAAACCACATACTGACAGTCTATTTAAACCACGTACTGACAGTCTATTTAAACCATGCCAGGGTTTATCAGCCACATACTGACAGTCTATTTAAACCACATACTGACAGTCTATTTAAACCACATACTGACAGTCTATTTAAACCATGCCAGGGTTTTTAAACCACATACTGACAGTCTATTTAAACCACATACTGACAGTCTATTTAAACCACATACTGACAGTCTATTTAAACCATGTCAGGGTTTGAGGCTGTTCTGAGGGCAAAGAGGGGGGTGCAAATCAATATTAGGAAGGTGTTCCTAATGTTTTGTTCATCATTATCCTGACACATGCCACCAGTCCTGGAGCCGTAGACTCAGGCAGGGGGTCAGGTGTGGTTCAGAAGACGCCTGAGTGTGGTGTGCTGTCTGCTGTTACGATGACCTGCCAGATTGACCCTCGGAGATGAAACCTCCATGAGCCAATCCCCTGTCCGCTGAACTCTCCAGGGCCTCGCCAACTCGCCTCGCCCGATCTCTGTTACAAAATCCCACATATTAGTCATTTGGCAGACGCTCTTATCCAGAGCGACTTACAGGAGTTATTAGTGCCTTGCTCAAGGGCACATCGACCGATTTATTCACCTAGTCGTCTCAGGGTTTCGAACCAGCAACCTTTCGGGTTACCGGTCTTAACCGCTAGGCTAACTCCTTGAGGGTGTCAACTGATTCTGCTGTACACACACACACATGCACGCACGCACGCACACACACACACACACACACACACACACACACACACACACACACACACACACACACACACACACACACACACACACACACACACACACACACACACACACACACACACACACACACACACACACACACACACACACACACACACACACACACACACACACACACACACACACACACACACACACACACACACACACTGCCAGATACTCTATAAGGGTCTCAACAGACGCTGCTAGGAAGGGCTCGGGGGGCAGGCTGTCGTTACTCTCATCAACAGACACCAGTTGAGGTGTGAGAATCTCAACGGATTCTGCCATTCAGGTCTGTAGTACTGTGCTGCCTCTATACTGTAGTACTGTGATGCCTCTATGCTGTAGTACTGTGATGTCTCTATACTGTAGTACTGTGATGTCTCTATACTGTAGTACTGTGCTGCCTCTATACTGTAGTACTGTGATGCCTCTATACTGTAGTACTGTGATGCCTCTATACTGTAGTACTGTGCTGCCTCTATACTGTAGTACTGTGATGCCTCTATACTGTAGTACTGTGATGCCTCTATACTGTAGTACTGTGATGCCTCTATACTGTAGTACTGTGATGCCTCTATACTGTAGTACTGTGATGCCTCTATGCTGTAGTACTGTGATGCCTCTATACTGTAGTACTGTGATGCCTCTATACTGTAGTACTGTGATGCCTCTATGCTGTAGTACTGTGATGCCTCTATACTGTAGTACTGTGATGCCTCTATACTGTAGTACTGTGCTGCCTTTATACTGTAGTACTGTGATGTCTCTATGCTGTAGTACTGTGATGCCTCTATGCTGTAGTACTGTGATGCCTCTATACTGTAGTACTGTGATGCCTCTATGCTGTAGTACTGTGATGCCTCTATACTGTAGTACTGTGATGCCTCTATGCTGTAGTACTGTGATGCCTCTATACTGTAGTACTGTGATGCCTCTATACTGTAGTACTGTGCTGCCTTTATACTGTAGTACTGTGATGTCTCTATGCTGTAGTACTGTGATGCCTCTATGCTGTAGTACTGTAGTACTGTGATGCCTCTATGCTGTAGTACTGTAGTACTGTGATGCCTCTATGCTGTAGTACTGTGATGCCTCTATGCTGTAGTACTGTGATGCCTCTATGCTGTAGTACTGTGATGCCTCTATGCTGTAGTACTGTGATGCCTCTATGATGTAGTACTGTGATGCCTCTATGCTGTAGTACTGTGATGCTCTATGCTGTAGTGTAGTACTGTGATGCCTCTATGCTGTAGTACTGTAGTACTGTGATGACTCTATACTGTAGTACTGTGATGCCTCTATGCTGTAGTACTGTGATGCCTCTATGATGTAGTACTGTGATGCCTCTATACTGTAGTACTGTGATGCCTCTATGCTGTAGTACTGTGATGCCTCTATGCTGTAGTACTGTGATGCCTCTATACTGTAGTACTGTGATGCCTCTATGCTGTAGTACTGTGATGCCTCTATGCTGTAGTACTGTGATGTCTCTATACTGTAGTACTGTGATGTCTCTATACTGTAGTACTGTGATGCCTCTATACTGTAGTACTGTGATGCCTCTATACTGTAGTACTGTGATGTCTCTATACTGTAGTACTGTGATGCATCTATGCTGTAGTACTGTGATGCCTCTATACTGTAGTACTGTGATGCCTCTATACTGTAGTACTGTGATGCTATGATGCCTCTATACTGTAGTACTGTAGTACTGTGATGCCTCTATACTGTAGTACTGTAGTACTGTGATGCCTCTATACTGTAGTACTGTAGTACTGTGATGCCTCTATACTGTAGTACTGTAGTACTGTGATGCCTCTATACTGTAGTACTGTGATGCCTCTATACTGTAGTACTGTGATGCTATGATGTCTCTATACTGTAGTACTGTGATGTCTCTATACTGTAGTACTGTGATGTCTCTATACTGTAGTACTGTGATGCCTCTATACTGTAGTACTGTGATGTCTCTATACTGTAGTACTGTGATGCCTCTATACTGTAGTACTGTGATGTCTCTATACTGTAGTACTGTGATGACTCTATACTGTAGTACTGTGATGCCTCTATACTGTAGTACTGTAATGCCTCTATACTGTAGTACTGTAATGCCTCTATACTGTAGTACTGTAATGCCTCTATACTGTAGTACTGTAGTACTGTGATGCCTCTATACTGTAGTACTGTAATGCCTCTATACTGTAGTACTGTAGTACTGTGATGCCTCTATACTTTAGTACTGTGATGCTGTGATGCCTCTACTATACTTTAGTACTGTGATGCCTCTACTATACTTTAGTACTGTGATGACTCTATACTGTAGTACTGTGATGCCTCTATACTGTAGTACTGTAATGCCTCTATACTGTAGTACTGTAATGCCTCTATACTGTAGTACTGTAATGCCTCTATACTGTAGTACTGTAGTACTGTGATGCCTCTATACTGTAGTACTGTAATGCCTCTATACTGTAGTACTGTAGTACTGTGATGCCTCTATACTTTAGTACTGTGATGCTGTGATGCCTCTATACTTTAGTACTGTGATACTGTGATGCCTCAATATCGTTTAGAGGCATCAGTGTCTGGCTACCTTGCGTCCCTACACTCTAACCACTAGGCTACCTGCCGTCCCTACACTCTAACCACTAGGCTACCTTGCCATCCCTACACTCTAACCACTAGGCTACCTGCCGTCCCTACACTCTAACCACTAGGCTACCTGCCGTCCCTCCACTCTAACCACTAGGCTACCTGCCGTCCCTACACTCTAACCACTAGGCTACCTGCCATCCCTACACTCTAACCACTAGGCTACCTGCCGTCCCTACACTCTAACCACTAGGCTACCTGCCGTCCCTCCACTCTAACCACTAGGCTACCTGCCGTCCCTCCACTCTAACCACTAGGCTACCTTGCGTCCCTACACTCTAACCACTAGGCTACCTGCCATCCCTACACTCTAACCACTAGGCTACCTTGCGTCCCTACACTCTAACCACTAGGCTACCTGCCATCCCTACACTCTAACCACTAGGTTACCTGCCGTCCCTTCACTCTAACCACTAGTCTACCTGTTAATCCCTACACTCTAACCACTAGGTTACCTGCCGTCCCTTCACTCTAACCACTAGGCTACCTGCCGTCCCTACACTCTAACCACTAGAGATACCTGCCAGTCCCTACACTAACAACAGAGCTACAGCCTCATAACAACAGGACCTGCCGCCCCAAGAATCACAGTACTGATTCTGCTCCACAGGGCAGCAGGGGAGCGAGGTGCACAGTCTGAGGCAGCCAGGCTGAGCTTCATCAAGGTCCATGTTAATACAGTCAACCAACGCTGGTCTGTAATAAACTACCCAGAACACGGCTCATAATAAAGGCTCACAACAACAGAGATCACAGTAGGTTTACAGTGTCATAACAACAGAGATCACTAATACAGCCTCATAACAACAGAGATCACTAATACAGCCTCATAACAACAGAGATCACTAATACAGCCTCATAACAACAGAGATCACTAATACAGCCTCATAACAACAGAGATCACTAATACAGCCTCATAACAACAGAGATCACTAATACAGCCTCATAACAACAGAGATCACTAATACAGCCTCATAACAACAGAGATCACTAATACAGCCTCATAACAACAGAGATCACTAATACAGCCTCATAACAACAGAGATCACTAATACAGCCTCATAACAACAGAGATCACTAATACAGCCTCATAACAACAGAGATCACTAATACAGCCTCATAACAACAGAGATCACAGTAGATCACAGCCTCATAACAACAGAGATCACAGTAGATCACAGCCTCATAACAACAGAGATCACTAATACAGCCTCATAACAACAGAGATCACTAATACAGCCTCATAACAACAGAGATCACTAATACAGCCTCATAACAACAGAGATCACTAATACAGCCTCATAACAACAGAGATCACTAATACAGCCTCATAACAACAGAGATCACTAATACAGCCTCATAACAACAGAGATCACTAATACAGCCTCATAACAACAGAGATCACTAATACAGTCTCATAACAACAGAGATCACTAATACAGCCTCATAACAACAGAGATCACTAATACAGCCTCATAACAACAGAGATCACTAATACAGCCTCATAACAACAGAGATCACTAATACAGCCTCATAACAACAGAGATCACAGTAGATCACAGCCTCATAACAACAGATATCACTAATACAGCCTCATAACAACAGAGATCACTAATACAGCCTCATAACAACAGAGATCACTAATACAGCCTCATAACAACAGAGATCACTAATACAGCCTCATAACAACAGAGATCACTAATACAGCCTCATAACAACAGAGATCACTAATACAGCCTCATAACAACAGAGATCACTAATACAGCCTCATAACAACAGAGATCACAGTAGGTTTACAGTGTCATAACAACAGAGATCACTAATACAGCCTCATAACAACAGAGATCACTAATACAGCCTCATAACAACAGAGATCACTAATACAGCCTCATAACAACAGAGATCACTAATACAGCCTCATAACAACAGAGATTACTAATACAGCCTCATAACAACAGAGATCACTAATACAGCCTCATAACAACAGAGATCACTAATACAGCCTCATAACAACAGAGATCACTAATACAGCCTCATAACAACAGAGATCACTAATACAGCCTCATAACAACAGAGATTACTAATACAGCCTCATAACAACAGAGATCACTAATACAGCCTCATAACAACAGAGATCACAGTAGGTTTACAGTGTCATAACAACAGAGATCACTAATACAGCCTCATAACAACAGAGATCACTAATACAGCCTCATAACAACAGAGATCACTAATACAGCCTCATAACAACAGAGATCACTAATACAGCCTCATAACAACAGAGATCACTAATACAGCCTCATAACAACAGAGATCACTAATACAGCCTCATAACAACAGAGATCACTAATACAGCCTCATAACAACAGAGATCACTAATACAGCCTCATAACAACAGAGATCACTAATACAGCCTCATAACAACAGAGATCACTAATACAGTCTCATAACAACAGAGATCACTAATACAGCCTCATAACAACAGAGATCACTAATACAGCCTCATAACAACAGAGATCACTAATACAGCCTCATAACAACAGAGATCACTAATACAGCCTCATAACAACAGAGATCACTAATACAGCCTCATAACAACAGAGATCACTAATACAGCCTCATAACAACAGAGATCACTAATACAGCCTCATA
>NW_026287151.1:0-5000 GCF_023373465.1 Oncorhynchus keta | reverse complement strand
ACTCCCCAATCACAGCCTGATGTGATACAGCCTGGATTCGAACCAGGTACTGCAGTGACGCCTCTTCGCCACTCGGGAGCCCCAGTTCTGTAACTATGTCCTAGTGATGAGGATGAAATTTAAATATTTGTTGAATCTTCTTTTTTTGGGGGGGGGGGGGGTTGATATTCAATGTATTTCATTGGGAAACAGGAAAGTCCTCCATTTATAGTCCTAATCTGAACATAATGGTGTTTCATAACCATCACACCTCCCGATCAACCTGCTCAACAAGTCCTTCTTTCCTTCCTGTCACTTTTATTATCCGTACCAATGAGATGTGTTGATCCAGAGTGGCTGGGCGAAGCGGCATTATGCAACTACAACACACAACGCTGTTCACACTTCACAGCTACTGAATACAGTCATGCATTCAAGCGGCACAAAGCGTATTTGTGGTGACATGTTGATAAACATTTAAAACGTTTTGAAGTTCAAAGAATTTATAGGGAAGCGAGTGAGAAGAAGAAAAAATGAAAAAAGGTTATGCAAACTGTGTGAGCATTAACAGCTGCAGCAGAGATGGTGATGAGGACGGTCAAACACTGTGTGAGCATTAACAGCTGCAGCAGAGATGGTGATGAGGACGGTCAAACACTGTGTGAGCATTAACAGCTGCAGCAGAGATGGTGATGAGGACGGTCGAACACTGTGTGAGCATTAACAGCTGCAGCAGAGATGGTGATGAGGACGGTCGAACACTGTGTGAGCATTAACAGCTGCAGCAGAGATGGTGATGAGGACGGTCAAACACTGTGTGAGCATTAACAGCTGCAGCAGAGATGGTGATGAGGACGGTCAAACACTGTGTGAGCATTAACAGCTGCAGTAGAGATGGTGATGAGGACGGTCAAACACTGTGTGAGCATTAACAGCTGCAGCAGAGATGGTGATGAGGACGGTCAAACACTGTGTGAGCATTAACAGCTGCAGCAGAGATGGTGATGAGGACGGTCAAACACTGTGTGAGCATTAACAGCTGCAGCAGAGATGGTGATGAGGACGGTCAAACACTGTGTGAGCATTAACAGCTGCAGCAGAGATGGTGATGAGGACGGTCAAACACTGTGTGAGCATTAACAGCTGCAGCAGAGATGGTGATGAGGACAGTCAAACACTGTGTGAGCATTAACAGTCAAACACTGTGTGAGCATTAACAGCTGCAGCAGAGATGGTGATGAGGACGGTCAAACACTGTGTGAGCATTAACAGCTGCAGCAGAGATGGTGATGAGGACGGTCAAACACTGTGTGAGCATTAACAGCTGCAGCAGAGATGGTGATGAGGACGGTCAAACACTGTGTGAGCATTAACAGCTGCAGCAGAGATGGTGATGAGGACGGTCAAACACTGTGTGAGCATTAACAGCTGCAGCAGAGATGGTGATGAGGACGGTCAAACACTGTGTGAGCATTAACAGCTGCAGCAGAGATGGTGATGAGGACGGTCAAACACTGTGTGAGCATTAACAGCTGCAGCAGAGATGGTGATGAGGACGGTCAAACACTGTGTGAGCATTAACAGCTGCAGCAGAGATGGTGATGAGGACGGTCAAACACTGTGTGAGCATTAACAGCTGCAGCAGAGATGGTGATGAGGACGGTCAAACACTGTGTGAGCATTAACAGCTGCAGCAGAGATGGTGATGAGGACGGTCAAACACTGTGTGAGCATTAACAGCTGCAGCAGAGATGGTGATGAGGACGGTGTGTGAGCAAACACTGTGTGAGCATTAACAGCTGCAGCAGAGATGGTGATGAGGACGGTCAAACACTGTGTGAGCATTAACAGCTGCAGCAGAGATGGTGATGAGGACGGTCAAACACTGTGTGAGCATTAACAGCTGCAGCAGAGATGGTGATGAGGACGGTCAAACACTGTGTGAGCATTAACAGCTGCAGCAGAGATGGTGATGAGGACGGTCAAACACTGTGTGAGCATTAACAGCTGCAGCAGAGATGGTGATGAGGACGGTCAAACACTGTGTGAGCATTAACAGCTGCAGCAGAGATGGTGATGAGGACGGTCAAACACTGTGTGAGCATTAACAGCTGCAGCAGAGATGGTGATGAGGACGGTCAAACACTGTGTGAGCATTAACAGCTGCAGCAGAGATGGTGATGAGGACGGTCAAACACTGTGTGAGCATTAACAGCTGCAGCAGAGATGGTGATGAGGACGGTGTGAGCAAACACTGGTGATGAGGACATGTGTGAGCATTAACAGCTGCAGCAGAGATGGTGATGAGGACGGTCAAACACTGTGTGAGCATTAACAGCTGCAGCAGAGATGGTGATGAGGACGGTCAAACACTGTGTGAGCATTAACAGCTGCAGCAGAGATGGTGATGAGGACGGTCAAACACTGTGTGAGCATTAACAGCTGCAGCAGAGATGGTGATGAGGACGGTCAAACACTGTGTGAGCATTAACAGCTGCAGCAGAGATGGTGATGAGGACGGTCAAACACTGTGTGAGCATTAACAGCTGCAGCAGAGATGGTGATGAGGACGGTCAAACACTGTGTGAGCATTAACAGCTGCAGCAGAGATGGTGATGAGGACGGTCAAACACTGTGTGAGCATTAACAGCTGCAGCAGAGATGGTGATGAGGACGGTCAAACACTGTGTGAGCATTAACAGCTGCAGCAGAGATGGTGATGAGGACGGTCAAACACTGTGTGAGCATTAACAGCTGCAGCAGAGATGGTGATGAGGACGGTCATTAACACTGTGTGAGCATTATTACAGCTGCAGCAGAGATGGTGATGAGGACGGTCAAACACTGTGTGAGCATTAACAGCTGCAGCAGAGATGGTGATGAGGACGGTCAAACACTGTGTGAGCATTAACAGCTGCAGCAGAGATGGTGATGAGGACGGTCAAACACTGTGTGAGCATTAACAGCTGCAGCATTAGCATTAACAGCTGCAGCAGAGATGGTGATGAGGACGGTCAAACACTGTGTGAGCATTAACAGCTGCAGCAGAGATGGTGATGAGGACGGTCAAACACTGTGTGAGCATTAACAGCTGCAGCAGAGATGGTGATGAGGACGGTCAAACACTGTGTGAGCATTAACAGCTGCAGCAGAGATGGTGATGAGGACGGTCAAACACTGTGTGAGCATTAACAGCTGCAGCAGAGATGGTGATGAGGACGGTCAAACACTGTGTGAGCATTAACAGCTGCAGCAGAGATGGTGATGAGGACGGTCAAACACTGTGTGAGCATTAACAGCTGCAGCAGAGATGGTGATGAGGACGGTCAAACACTGTGTGAGCATTAACAGCTGCAGCAGAGATGGTGATGAGGACGGTCAAACACTGTGTGAGCATTAACAGCTGCAGCAGAGATGGTGATGAGGACGGTCAAACACTGTGTGAGCATTAACAGCTGCAGCAGAGATGGTGATGATGAGGAAACACTGTGTGAGCATTAACAGCTGCAGCAGAGATGGTGATGAGGACGGTCAAACACTGTGTGAGCATTAACAGCTGCAGCAGAGATGGTGATGAGGACGGTCAAACACTGTGTGAGCATTAACAGCTGCAGCAGAGATGGTGATGAGGACGGTCAAACACTGTGTGAGCATTAACAGCTGCAGCAGAGATGGTGATGAGGACGGTCAAACACTGTGTGAGCATTAACAGCTGCAGCAGAGATGGTGATGAGGACGGTCAAACACTGTGTGAGCATTAACAGCTGCAGCAGAGATGGTGATGAGGACGGTCAAACACTGTGTGAGCATTAACAGCTGCAGCAGAGATGGTGATGAGGACGGTCAAACACTGTGTGAGCATTAACAGCTGCAGCAGAGATGGTGATGAGGACGGTCAAACACTGTGTGAGCATTAACAGCTGCAGCAGAGATGGTGATGAGGACGGTCAAACACTGTGTGAGCATTAACAGCTGCAGCAGAGATGGTGATGAGGACGGTCAAACACTTAACAGCTGCAGTAGAGATGAGGGCGGTCAAACACTGTGTGAGCATTAACAGCTGCAGTAGAGATGGTGATGAGGACGGTCAAACACTGTGTGAGCATTAACAGCTGCAGCAGAGATGGTGATGAGGACGGTCAAACACTGTGTGAGCATTAACAGCTGCAGCAGAGATGGTGATGAGGACGGTCAAACACTGTGTGAGCATTAACAGCTGCAGTAGAGATGGTGATGAGGACGGTCAAACACTGTGTGAGCATTAACAGCTGCAGCAGAGATGGTGATGAGGACATCAAACACTGTGTGAGCATTAACAGCTGCAGTAGAGATGGTGATGAGGACGGTCAAACACTGTGTGAGCATTAACAGCTGCAGTAGAGATGGTGATGAGGACGGTCAAACACTGTGTGAGCATTAACAGCTGCAGCAGAGATGGTGATGAGGACGGTCAAACACTGTGTGAGCATTAACAGCTGCAGCAGAGATGGTGATGAGGACGGTCAAACACTGTGTGAGCATTAACAGCTGCAGTAGAGATGGTGATGAGGGACGGTCAAACACTGTGTGAGCATTAACAGCTGCAGCAGAGATGGTGATGAGGACGGTCAAACACTGTGTGAGCATTAACAGCTGCAGCAGAGATGGTGATGAGGACGGTCAAACACTGTGTGAGCATTAACAGCTGCAGTAGAAAGGTGATGAGGACGGTCAAACACTGTGTGAGCATTAACAGCTGCAGCAGAGATGGTGATGAGGACGGTCAAACACTGTGTGAGCATTAACAGCTGCAGTAGAGATGGTGATGAGGACGGTCAAACACTGTGTGAGCATTAACAGCTGCAGTAGAAATGGTGAGGACGGTCAAACACTGTGTGAGCATTAACAGCTGCAGCAGAGATGGTGATGAGGACGGTCAAACACTGTGTGAGCATTAACAGCTGCAGCAGAGATGGTGATGAGGACGGTCAAACACTGTGTGAGCATTAACAGCTGCAGCAGAGATGGTGATGAGGACGGTC
>NW_026287150.1:0-7530 GCF_023373465.1 Oncorhynchus keta | reverse complement strand
CATTGATTATTGATTGACATTATCATTAGTACAGTACTTATCTATTTATCCTACTACTGGTCACTATTACTCCTGTTTACATGTATATATTTCCATAATTATAATACCATAAGTATTTAGACTGTATATTGCTGATACCAGTCACTTTTCAGCCGTTTACATGTATATCCTACTACCTGTCACTTTTTATGTATAAACCCACCTGAACTACTCAAGTACCCTGCACATTGAATAAGGCACTCACACTGACCTGTATATACTTGTGTTCTTTAACTCTCATCGTACTTTCTGTGTGGTTTTTATTCTTACTTTTATTTATTTTTTCTATTTTCTATTATTATCTATATATTATCTATAAGTGTATTGTTGGGAAAGAGCTCTCAAGGAAAGAATTTCACTTGACTGTTTTACACCTGTTGTATCCTGTGCACATGGCGAGTAAATTTGAAACACACAACTCATTGAAGCATAGGAATGTTCTATCTGAAGATTTCATAGACCTAAACACCATGCAGGCTCTGTATCCGTTAGTGACATGTCTACTGTGTGTGTGTCCTAGGCTCTCTACCCGTTGGTGACCTGTCTGCTGTGTGTCAGCCAGAAGCATTTCTTCCTCAACAAATGGACTGTCTTCCTCAACAACTGCCTCTCCAACATCAAGGTACTGTACTGCAATCAGCGGGAAACTAACCCACTATCCTTATGTTGCAAGCGCCATGTTCTTCCAACTGAGAAACACAGGACCAACCAGTACTAACATCAGTCTGTCGGTCTGTCTGTGTCTGCAGAGTAAGGACCCCAAGATGGCGCGTGTTGCCCTGGAGTCTCTTTACCGTCTTCTGTGGGTCTACATGATCAGGATCAAGTGTGAGAGCAACACTGCTACGCAAGGGTAAATGTTTCTACTGCTGTGTATACACAGGCAGACAAGTTCAGGTAGTTTTTCCACTAACTGGTCTTTTCACCAATCAGATCAGCTATGAAAAAGATCTGTTTTGATATGATTGGTCAAAAGACAAATGAGTGGGAAAATGATCAATTTCACACAGCAATTGCAATGTTTGTGTTTTGTGGCACATATAATTTATATTTTTCCACAAAATATAGCTTGTTACAAACAGCGCCACATACACATTGCAACTCAGTTGTAAATATCTTGATAGTGTTCAACACTGCAACCATTTACCTCCCAGCTACACTGGACTGTGTGCCACGTAACATCCTCCCCCAAGTCCACTCCTCTCAGTGTTGAAGCCACAATGTCTACATTCCGAATGGTATCCTATTCTCTACGTAGTGCACTACTTTTGACCAGGGCTCCTAGGGCACAAAGTAGTGCACTAAATCAGAAGTAGGGTGCAATTTAGGACGCTACCACGGAGAAGAGACCGGTGCATGGCAGCACCCACAGGAAGCTGTGTACATAACCTAGTCTGCTCGTGAATAGTATATTTCTCTTGGTAGAACTGTAGAGCAAAAAAAACGTTATATATATATATATATTGCATCCCTCCCCAACACACTCAAGAACACATTCATACCTGCAGGCATGCAAACACACACACCCAGGTGCATGCACGAGCGCATGCACACAAACATATACACACACATATACACACACACCCACAAACACAATCTCCTCCCCTTCGTTGATAATGGGAGACTTGCCTGACTTGGCTCTTTACCTTTCAGTGTAGCAAGCCCAGTCTGTAAACAGGCAGCCTGATTATACCAGGAGGGATGGAGGAGTGTGGAGGAAGGAAAATGGAGAACGTGGGTGGAGGAGATGTGAGAAGTGGTGGCTAGGAGGTAGGCCAGGGACGGTCAGAGACTGGCTCATGATCATCACACTATAGGTCTTTCTCATTGGAATATGAGCCAGGGGACTTTAGTATCAGAGCCACACACACACTAGTGTAGTAGGCCGTGGATTAGGGCTCGGCTCGTAGGTTAAGAGGCAGAACTCAGAAACGATACGCATTACCAGGGATGCGTCCCAAATGGAACCCTATTCCCTTTATAATACACTTCTTTTTACCACGGCCCATAGGGCTCTAGCCAAATATAGTGCACTATGTAGGGAATATGGTGCCATTTGGGCCACAGAAGGAATAACAAACAGGTCAAGCCTTTAACACGTTGTAATTAGCCCGGAAATGAACCAGGATTAAAATAAAACACTTGTTAAGAAATGGGACAACGGCATACAGGCCAGCCAGTGTAAAGCAATTGAATGTAAATGTTTTATCTGTGTCAGTTCTAACTGCTTGTGATCCCCATGTATCTCATCTGTTGAATGTTTGTCCTGTGTTGAATTCTCCGACGCTCCATCCTTACAGTCTGCCCCCCCCACCCCCCCCCCTCTTTCTTCTCTCCTCTCTCGCTCTCCTCTTTTCTATCTCTCTCCCCTCTGTTCTCCTGCAGGCGTCTCAACACCATCATTACAACACTCTTCCCCAGGGGCTCTCGCAGTGTGGTGCCCAGAGATATGCCCCTCAACATCTTCGTCAAAATGATCCAGTTTATTGCACAGGTAAACTGCTGTCAACAAGCTTACCATTATTGACAGATTTATAACTTTTATGTTAGTTTTTCCTGAAGCATGCACAATAAAAAAACTCAGTCATCTAGTAGACACTCAAGAAGTTAGTTCTGAGAGAGGCGTGAGAGTTGTTCAGAGACAGCACGCTCAAGTGATTTTGAAATTAAAGAAAATAGGGATACCGGTCTGTAGTTTTTCGGCGTCAGAAGTGTTGAGTGCTGGCTCTGACTCTGGCCATTGTGAAGTCAGAGGGGACTCAACCAGTGGTCAGGGATGAGTTGATGAGGGAAGTGAGGAATCGGAGAAGGTCTCCAGAGATAGTCTGGAGAAGGGAAGAGAGGATGTGGTTATGCGGGCAGGATGTTAGACTGCCGGACCTCACTAGTCGCAGGATTTCATCTGGAGAGAGAGGGAGAGATCAAGGCAAGGTAGTTCTGTGTGAGGGGGACCAATGGACTCAATAGGCTGAGTGAATGAGGAGCGGATGTCGACCTTATTTTAAAGCGGTTGACAAAGTCAGCCGCAGAGAGGAGGAGGGAGTGCAGGATTAAGGAGGGAGGAGAAGGTGGTAAAGAGTTTCCTATGGTTAGAGGCAGAAGCTTAAAATGTAGAATGATAGAAAAGTCATTTTAGCAGTGGATACAGAGGAAGAGGAGTTAGAGAGGCGGGAGTGAAAGGATGATAGGTCCTCCGGAAGTTTAGTTTTCCTACATTTTTGCTCAGCTGCCAGCAGCCCTGTTCTGTTAGCTCGCAATGAGTCACTCAGCAACAGAGCAGGAGGGGAGGCCCGAGCCGGCTGAGAGGTAAAGGTACAATGCGAGTCATAGGAAAGGGAGGAGAGTAGGGTCGAAGAGGCAGGAGGAGTGGCTCAATGGCTCATCAGCATCTGGGTAGGGACTGAGGGCTAGGGTTGGAGGAAAGGGGGACAGAAAAAGAAACAAAGTACTGATCAGAGACCTGGAGAGGGTTGCAGTGAGATTAGTAGGCTAACAGCCTCTAGTAAAGATAGAGGTCAAGCATATTGCCTGCTTTGTGATTGGAAGGGGACTGGAAAAGGGTGAGGTCAAAAAGACACAGACGGGAAAATGTGAGGTGGAAAGAAATGAATCAGGATGTTGAAGTTGCCAAGTATGAAGAGCGGTGAGCCATCGTCAGGAAATGAACTTATCAAGGTGTCATGCTCATTGAGGAACTCTCTGGGTTGCCTTGACATTACATTTAAGTCATTTAGCAGACGCTCTTATCCAGAGCGACTTACAAATTGGTGCATTCACCTTATGACATCCAGTGGAACAGTCACTTTACAATAGTGCATCTAAATCTTAAAAGGGGGGTGAGAAGGATTACTTATCCTATCCTAGGTATTCCTTAAAGAGGTGGGGTTTCAGGTGTCTCCGGAAGGTGGTGATTGACTCCGCTGTCCTGGCGTCGTGAGGGAGTTTGTTCCACCATTGGGGGCCAGAGCAGCGTAACAGTTTTGACTGGGCTGAGCGGGAACTGTACTTCCTCAGTGGTAGGGAGGCGAGCAGGCCAGAGGTGGATGAACGCAGTGCCCTTGTTTGGGTGTAGGGCCTGATCAGAGCCTGGAGGTACTGAGGTGCCGTTCCCTCACAGCTCCGTAGGCAAGCACCATGGTCTTGTAGCGGATGCGAGCTTCAACTGGAAGCCAGTGGAGAGAGCGGAGGAGCGGGGTGACGTGAGAGAACTTGGGAAGGTTGAACACCAGACGGGCTGCGGCGTTCTGGATGAGTTGTAGGGGTTTAATGGCACAGGCAGGGAGCCCAGCCAACAGCGAGTTGCAGTAATCCAGACGGGAGATGACAAGTGCCTGGATTAGGACCTGCGCCGCTTCCTGTGTGAGGCAGGGTCGTACTCTGCGGATGTTGTAGAGCATGAACCTACAGGAACGGGCCACCGCCTTGATGTTAGTTGAGAACGACAGGGTGTTGTCCAGGATCACGCCAAGGTTCTTAGCGCTCTGGGAGGAGGACACAATGGAGTTGTCAACCGTGATGGCGAGATCATGGAACGGGCAGTCCTTCCCGGGAGGAAGAGCAGCCCGTCTTGCCGAGGTTCAGCTTGAGGTGGTGATCCGTCATCCACACTGATATGTCTGCCAGACATGCAGAGATGCGATTCGCCACCTGGTCATCAGAAGGGGGAAAGGAGAAGATTAATTGTGTGTCGTCTGCATAGCAATGATAGGAGAGACCATGTGAGGTTATGACAGAGCCAAGTGACTTGGTGTATAGCGAGAATAGGAGAGGGCCTAGAACAGAGCCCTGGGGGACACCAGTGGTGAGAGCGCGTGGTGAGGAGACAGATTCTCGCCACGCCACCTGGTAGGAGCGACCTGTCAGGTAGGACGCAATCCAAGCGTGGGCCGCGCCGGAGATGCCCAACTCGGAGAGGGTGGAGAGGAGGATCTGATGGTTCACAGTATCGAAGGCAGCCGATAGGTCTAGAAGGATGAGAGCAGAGGAGAGAGAGTTAGCTTTAGCAGTGCGGAGCGCCTCCGTGATACAGAGAAGAGCAGTCTCAGTTGAATGACTAGTCTTGAAACCTGACTGATTTGGATCAAGAAGGTCATTCTGAGAGAGATAGCGGGAGAGCTGGCCAAGGACGGCACGTTCAAGAGTTTTGGAGAGAAAAGAAAGAAGGGATACTGGTCTGTAGTTGTTGACATCGGAGGGATCGAGTGTAGGTTTTTTCAGAAGGGGTGCAACTCTCGCTCTCTTGAAGACGGAAGGGACGTAGCCAGCGGTCAGGGATGAGTTGATGAGCGAGGTGAGGTAAGGGAGAAGGTCTCCGGAAATGGTCTGGAGAAGAGAGGAGGGGATAGGGTCAAGCGGGCAGGTTGTTGGGCGGCCGGCCGTCACAAGACGCGAGATTTCATCTGGAGAGAGAGGGGAGAAAGAGGTCAGAGCACAGGGTAGGGCAGTGTGAGCAGAACTAGCGGTGTCGTTTGACTTAGCAAACGAGGATCGGATGTCGTTGACCTTCTTTTCAAAATGGTTGACGAAGTCATCTGCAGAGAGGGAGGAGGGGGAGGGGGAGGAGGATTCAGGAGGGAGGAGAAGGTGGCAAAGAGCTTCCTAGGGTTAGAGGCAGAAGCTTGGAATTTAGAGTGGTAGAAAGTGGCTTTAGCAGCAGAGACAGAAGAGGAAAATGTAGAGAGGAGGGAGCGAAAGGATGCCAGGTCCGCAGGGAGGCGAGTTTTCCTCCATTTCCGCTCGGCTGCCCGGAGCTCTGTTCTGTGAGCCTGCAATGAGTCGTCGAGCCACGGAGCGGGAGGATAACTGAGCCGGCCTGGAGGATAGGGGACATAGAGTCAAAGGATGCAGTAAGGAGGAGAGGAGGGCTGAGGAGGCAGAATCAGGAGATAGGTTGAGAAAGTTTGAGCAGAGGGAAGAGAAGAGAGATGGAAGAGGAGAGTAGCGGGGAGAGAGAGCTGGGTTGGGACGGCGCGATACCATCCCGGAGTAGGGCAGTGTGGGAAGTGTTGATGAGAGCGAGAGGGAAAAGGATACAAGGTAGTGGTCAGAGACTTGGAGGGAGTTGCAATGAGGTTAGTGGGAAGAACAGCATCTAGTAAAGATGAGGTCGAGCGTATTGCCTGCCTTGTGAGTAGGGGGGAAGGTGAGAGGGTGAGGTCAAAAGAGGAGAGGAGGGAAAGAAGGAGGCAGAGAGGAATGAGTCAAAGGTAGACGGGGGAGGTTAAAGTCACCCAGAACTGTGAGAGGTGAGCCATCCTCAGGAAAGGAGCTATCACGCATCAAGCTCATTGATGAACCTCCGAGGGAACCTGAGGGCGATAAATGATAAGGATGTTAAGCTTGAAAGGGCTGGTAACTGTGACAGCATGGAATTCAAAGGAGGCGATAGACAGATGGGTAAGGAGAAAGAGAGAATGACCACTTGGGAGAGATGAGGATCCCAGTGCCACCACCCCGCTGACCAGAAGCTCAAAAGTGTGCGAGAACACGGGCGGACGAAGAGAGAGCAGTAGGGTGGCAGTGTTATCTGTAGATCCATGTTTCCGTCAGTGCCAAGAAGTCGAGGGACTGAGGGAGGCATAGGCTGAGATGAACTCTGCCTTGTTGGCCGCAGATCGGCAGTTCCAGAGGCTACCGGAGACCTGAACTCCACGTGGGTCAGGCGCGCTGGGACCACCAGATTAGGTGTGCGCCACGCGGTGTGAGCGCAGTGTATGGTCTGCAGAGAGGAGAGAACAGGGATAGACAGACACATAGTTGACAGGCTACAGAAGAGGCTACGCTAATGCAAAGGAGATTGAATGACAAGTGGACTACACGCCTCGAATGTTCAGAAAGTTAAGCTTACGTAGCAAGAATCTTATTGACTAAAATGATTAAAATGATACAGTACTGCTGAAGTAGGCTAGCTGGCAGTGGCTGCGTTGTTGACTTTGTAGGCTGCTGGCAGTGGCTGCGTTTGTTGACACTACACTAATCAAGTCGTTCGCTGAGTATAGTTTCTACAGTGCTGCTATTCGGGCCAGCTGGCTAGCTAGCAGAGCTGGGATTACTACGCTGGCTAAAAGAACGACAATAGCTGGCTAGCTAACCTTAGAAAAATCGCTCTAGACTACAATTATCTTTGATACAAAGATTTGCTATGTAGCTCGCTATGTAGCTAGCTACGATCAAACAAATCAAAACCGTTGTACTGTAATGAAATTAAATGAAAATGTGATACTACCTGTGGAGAGAAGCGGAATGCGACCGGGTTGTTGAGTTCTATTCAAGACGTTGGGTTGCTGTTGGCTAGCTAGCAGTGTCTCCTACGTTAAGGACACAACAGCTGGCTAGCCAACCTGGCAAATTAAGATAATCACTCTAAGACTACACAATTTATCTGGATGATTGAAGATGTTGTAAAGACAGCTATGTAGCTAGCTAACACTATACTAATCAAGTCGCTCAGTTGAGTGTAATATTTTCTACAGTGCTGCTAATCGGTGGACG
>NW_026287149.1:180000-189147 GCF_023373465.1 Oncorhynchus keta | reverse complement strand
GTGTCTGAGTGTGTGTGTCTGAGTGTGTGGTGTGTGTGTGTGTGTGTGTGTGTGTGTGTGCGTTTCCACACATATGTGCATGCGGGGTGTGTGCATGTCACACCAGAAAGAGGTGGTTGTGGGTAGTGAGTAGGGTAGCGCCTGAATGGTAAGTGGAAGGCGTGAGAGAAGTGAGAGACTGTCTGGTGTCTCGATGTCATTTCACACAGCCGATGTGAACTTAAGCGTATCGTCGAGCTCCTGTCATGTCTCCTGGCAACCTGTCTGTACCGAAGGGCCTCAACCATGTAACACACACACACACACACACACACACACACACACACACACACACACACACACACACACACACACACACACACACACACACACACACACACCCTCCGCTCGCTCACGCAGACTGAATAGCTGAACTGAGTGTTTGTGAACTGACGTCATCGGTTGCATCAACAACAACCAAACGTCTTTATCCCCCCAGCTTAGAGACCACATGTTGTCATTGACAGACACCTCTCCATCTACCGCCTGGTGGGAGAATCCATTCCTGTGTCGATCAGGGGAGATAAACGAAGCATCTCATTTTATACCTACGGTCAGTCAGTGATGTCACACGGCAACTGTCCAATAGAGCCGTCAACCGCGGATCAGCAACGAGCAGAGAGAGGCTCAACGTAGCAGAGAGAGCTCAACGCAGAGAGAGGCCTAACGTAGCAGAGAGAGGCTCAGCGTAGCAGAGCGAGGCCCAACGAGCAGAGAGAGGCTCAACGTAGCAGAGAGAGGCTCAACGTAGCAGAGAGGCTCAACGTAGCAGAGAGAGGCCCAGCGTAGCAGAGCGAGGCCTAACGTAGCAGAGAGAGGCTCAACGAGCAGAGAGAGGCTCAACGTAGCAGAGAGAGGCTCAACGTAGCAGAGAGAGGCTCAACGTAGCAGAGAGAGGCTAAATGTAGTGCAGAGTAGGCCTAACGTAGCAGAGTGAGGCCTTAACGTAGCAGAGGAGGCTCAACGTAGCAGAGTGAGGCTCCAACGTAGCAGAACGAGGCTATACGTAGCAGAGTGAGGCTCAACGTAGCAGAGTGAGGCTCAACGTAGCAGAGTGAGGCTCAACGTAGCAGAGAGAGGCTCAACGTAGCAGAGAGAGGCTCAACGTAGCAGAGAGAGGCTCAACGTAGCAGAGAGAGGCTCAACGTAGCAGAGAGAGGCTCAACGTAGCAGAGAGAGGCTCAACGTAGCAGAGAGAGGCTCAACGTAGCAGAGAGAGGCTCAACGTAGCAGAGAGAGGCTCAACGTAGCAGAGAGAGGCTAAATGTAGCAGAGAGAGGCTAAATGTAGCAGAGTGAGGCTCAACGTAGCAGAGAGAGGCTCAACGTAGCAGAGAGAGGCTAAACGTAGCAGAGTGAGGCTCAACGTAGCAGAGAGAGGCTCAACGTAGCAGAGTGAGGCTCAACGTAGCAGAGAGAGGCTCAACGTAGCAGAGTGAGGCTCAACGTAGCAGAGAGAGGCTCAACGTAGCAGAGTGAGGCTCAACGTAGCAGAGAGGCTCAACGTAGCAGAGAGAGGCTCAATGTAGCAGAGTGAGGCTCAACGTAGCAGAGGCTCAACGTACCTTTATAGGTCCCGTTTCCAGTCCCAGACTGACTGTTCTGATCTCTATAGGGTCCTGTTCTGATCTCTATAGCCTCTATAGGTCCTGTTCTGATCTCTATAGTCTCTATAGGTCCTGTTCTGATCTCTATAGTCTCTATAGGTCCTGTTCTGATCTCTATAGTCTCTATAGGTCCTGTTCTGATCTCTATAGCCTCTATAGGTCCTGTTCTGATCTCTATAGTCTCTATAGGTCCTGTTCTGATCTCTATAGCCTCTATAGGTCCTGTTCTGATCTCTATAGCCTCTATAGGTCCTGTTCTGATCTCTATAGGTCCTGTTCTGATCTCTATAGTCTCTATAGGTCCTGTTCTGATCTCTATAGCCTCTATAGGTCCTGTTCTGATCTCTATAGCCTCTATAGGTCCTGTTCTGATCTCTATAGCCTCTATAGGTCCTGTTCTGATTCTATAGTCTCTATAGGTCCTGTTCTGATCTCTATAGTCTCTATAGGTCCTGTCTGGATCTCTATGTCTCTATAGGTCCTGTTCTGATCCTAGCCTCTGAAATCCTGTTCTGATTCTATAGTCCTGGGTCTGATCTCTATAGGTCCCACCTGACTTCTATAGTCTCTATAGGTCCTGTTCTGATCTCTATAGTCTCTATAGGTCCTGTTCTGACTTCATAGTCTCTATAGGTCCTGTCTCCTGATCTCTATAGCCTCTATAGGTCCTGTTCTTGATCTCTATAGTCTCTATAGGTCCTGTTCTGATCTCTCTATATGTCCTGTTCTGATCTCTATATGTCCTGTTCTGACCCCCTCTATAGGTCCTGTTCTGATCTCTATACCCTCTATAGGTCCTGTTCCTGGATTCTATATGTCCTGTTCTGAGCTCTATACCCTCTATAGGTCCTGTTCTGACTCTATAGCCTCTATAGGTCCTGTTCTGATTCTATATGTCCTGTTCTGATCTCTATACCTCATGGGTCCTGTGTCTGATCTCTATAGCCTCTATAGGTCCTGTTCTGATCTCTATAGCCTCTATAGTCCTTGCTCTGATCTCTATATGTCCTGTTCGATCTCTATAAATTCTATAGGTCCTGTTCTGATTCTATAAATTTCTCTCTATAGGTCCTGTTCTGATCCTCTATAGGTCCTGTTCTGATCTCTATAGACTCTATATGTCCTGTTCTTGATCTCTATACCCTCTATAGGTCCTGCTCCTGATCTCTATAGCCTCTATAGGTCCTGCTCTGATCTCATAGCCTCTATAGGTCCTGTTCTGATCTCTATGTTCTTAAAGGCCCTGTTCTGATCTCTATAGTCTCTATAGGTCCTGTTCTGATCTCTATAGTCTCTATAGGTCCCCGTTCTGATCTCTAGGTCCTGTTCTGATCTCTATAGGTCCTGTTCTGATCTCTATAGGTCCTGTTCTGATTCTATAGTCTCTAGGTCCTGTTCTGACTTCTATAGTCTCTATAGGTCCTGTTCTGATCTCTATAGGTCCTGTTCTGATCTCTATAGCCTCTATAGGTCCTGTTCTGATCTCTATAGTCTCTATAGGTCCTGTTCTGATCTATAGTCTCTATAGGTCCTGTTCTGATCTCTATAGTCTCTATAGGTCCTGTTCTATCTCTATAGTCTCTATAGGTCCTGTTCTGGTCTCTATAGGTCCTTGCTCCTGATCTCTATAGCCTCTATAGGTCCTGTCTGATCTCTATAGCCCCAAAGGTCCTGTTCTGACTCTTCTATAGCTCTATAGGTCCTGTTCTGATTCTATAGCCTCTAAAGGTACCTGTTCTGATCTCTATAGCCTCTAAAGGTCCTGTCTCTGAGCCTCTATAGGTCCTGTTCTGATCTCTATAGCCTCTATAGGTCCTGTTCTGATCTCTATAGCCTCTATAGGTCCTGTTCTGATCTCTATAGCCTCTATAGGTCCTGTTCTGATCTCTATAGCCTCTAAAGGCCCTGTTCTGATCTCTATAGTCTCTATAGGTCCTGTTCTGATCTCTATAGTCTCTATAGGTCCTGTTCTGATCTCTATAGGTCCTGTTCTGATCTCTATAGTTCCTGTTCTGATCTCTATTCTCTCTATAGGTCCTGTTCTGATCTCTATAGTCTCTATAGGTCCTGTTCTGATCTCTATAGGTCCTGTTCTGATCTCTATAGCCTCTATAGGTCCTTGTTCTGATCTCTATAGTCTCTATAGGTCCTGTTCACACTCTATAGCCTCTATAGGTCCTGTTCTGATCTCTATAGTCTCTATAGGTCCTGTTCTGATCTCTATAGCCTCTATAGGTCCTGTTCTGATCTCTATAGCCTCTATAGGTCCTGTGCTGATCTCTATAGTCTCTATAGGTCCTGTTCTGATCTCTAGTCTCTATAGGTCCTGTTCTGATCTCTATAGCCTCTATAGGTCCTGTTCTGATCTCTATAGTCTCTACAGGTCTGTTCTGATCTCTATAGTCTCTATAGGTCCTGTTCTGATCTCTATAGCCTATATAGGTCCTGTTCTGATCTCTATAGTCTCTATAGGTCCTGTTCTGATCTCTATAGTCTCTATAGGTCCTGTTCTGATCTCTATAGCCTCTATAGGTCCTGTTCTGATCTCTATAGTCTCTAAAGGTCCTGTTCTGATCTCTATAGCCTCTATAGGTCCTGTTCTGATCTCTATAGTCTCTAAAGGTCCTGTTCTGATCTCTATAGCCTCTATAGGTCCTGTTCTGATCTCTATAGTCTCTATAGGTCCTGTTCTGATCTCTATAGCCTCTATAGGTCCTGTTCTGATCTCTATAGACTCTATATGTCCTGTTCTGATCTCTATACCCTCTATAGGTCCTGTTCTGATCTCTCTATACCCTCTATAGGTCCTGTTCTGATCTCTATAGGTCCTGTTCTGATCTCTATAGCCTCTAAAGGTCCTGTTCTGATCTCTATAGACTGATCTCTATACCCTCTATAGGTCCTGTTCTGATCTCTATAGCCTCTATAGGTCCTGTCCTGATCTCTATACCCTCTATAGGTCCTGTTCTGATCTCTATAGCCTCTATAGGTCCTGTTCTGATCTCTATAGCCTCTAAAGGCCCTGTTCTGATCTCTATAGTCTCTATAGGTCCTGATCTCTATAGGTCCTGTTCTGATCTCTATAGCCTCTATAGGTCCTGTTCTGATCTCTATAGTCTCTATAGGTCCTGTTCTGATCTCTATAGTCTCTAAAGGTCCTGTTCTGATCTCTATAGCCTCTATAGGTCCTGTTCTGATCTCTATAGTCTCTATAGGTCCTGTTCTGATCTCTATAGTCTCTATAGGTCCTGTTCTGATCTCTCTATAGTCTCTAAAGGTCCTGTTCTGATCTCTATAGCCTCTATAGGTCCTGTTCTGATCTCTATAGTCTCTATAGGTCCTGTTCTGATCTCTATAGCCTCTATAGGTCCTGTTCTGATCTCTATAGACTCTATATGTCCTGTTCTGATCTCTATACCCTCTATAGGTCCTGTTCTGATCTCTATAGCCTCTATAGGTCCTGTTCTGATCTCTATAGCCTCTATAGGTCCTGTTCTGATCTCTATAGTCTCTATAGGTCCTGTTCTGATCTCTATAGCCTCTATAGGTCCTGTTCTGATCTCTATAGACTCTATATGTCCTGTTCCTGATCTCTATACCCTCTATAGGTCCTGTTCTGATCTCTATAGCCTCTATAGGTCCTGTTCTGATCTCTATAGTCTCTACAGGTCCTGTTCTGATCTATATAGTCTCTATAGGTCCTGTTCTGATATCTATAGTCTCTATAGGTCCTGTTCTGATCTCTATAGCCTCTATAGGTCCTGTTCTGATCTCTATAGTCTCTATAGGTCCTGTTCTGATCTCTATAGCCTCTATAGGTCCTGTTCTGATCTCTATAGTCTCTATAGGTCCTGTTCTGATCTCTATAGCCTCTATAGGTCCTGTTCTGATCTCTATAGTCTCTATAGGTCCTGTTCTGATCTCTATAGCCTCTATAGGTCCTGTTCTGATCTCTATAGTCTCTATAGGTCCTGTTCTGATCTCTATAGGTCCTGTTCTGATCTCTATAGTCTCTATAGGTCCTGTTCTGATCTCTATAGCTCTATAGGTCCTGTTCTGATCTCTATAGTCTCTATAGGTCCTGTTCTGATCTATAGCCTCTATAGGTCCTGTTCTGATCTCTATAGTCTCTAAAGGTCCTGTTCTGATCTCTATAGCCTCTATAGGTCCTGATCTCTATAGTCTCTAAAGGTCCTGTTCTGATCTATATAGCCTCTATAGGTCCTGTTCTGATCTCTATAGTCTCTATAGGTCCTGTTCTGATCTCTATAGTCTCTATAGGTCCTGTTCTGATCTCTATAGCCTCTATAGGTCCTGTTCTGATCTCTATAGACTCTATATGTCCTGTTCTGATCTCTATACCCTCTATAGGTCCTGTTCTGATCTCTATAGCCTCTATAGGTCCTGTTCTGACTCTATAGCCTCTATAGGTCCTGTTCTGATCTCTATAGTCTCTATAGGTCCTGTTCTGATCTCTATAGCCTCTATAGGTCCTGTTCTGATCTCTATAGACTCTATATGTCCTGTTCTGATCTCTATACCCTCTATAGGTCCTGTTCTGATCTCTATAGCCTCTATAGGTCCTGTTCTGATCTCTATAGTCTCTACAGGTCCTGTTCTGATCTATATAGTCTCTATAGGTCCTGTTCTGACTCTATAGTCTCTATAGGTCCTGTTCTGATCTCTATAGCCTCTATAGGTCCTGTTCTGATCTCTATAGTCTCTATAGGTCCTGTTCTGATCTCTATAGCCTCTATAGGTCCTGTTCTGACTCTATAGTCTCTATAGGTCCTGTTCTGATCTCTATAGCCTCTATAGGTCCTGTTCTGATCTCTATAGTCTCTATAGGTCCTGTTCTGATCTCTATAGCCTCTATAGGTCCTGTTCTGATCTCTATAGTCTCTAGGTCCTGTTCTGATCTCTATAGGTCCTGTTCTGATCTCTATAGTCTCTATAGGTCCTGTTCTGATCTCTATAGCCTCTATAGGTCCTGTCCTGATCTCTATACCTCTATAGGTCCTGTTCTGATCTCTATAGCCTCTATAGGTCCTGTTCTGATCTCTATAGCCTCTAAAGGCCCTGTTCTGATCTCTATAGTCTCTATAGGTCCTGATCTCTATAGGTCCTGTTCTGATCTCTATAGCTCTATAGGTCCTGTTCTGATCTCTATAGTCTCTATAGGTCCTGTTCTGATCTCTATAGTCTCTAAAGGTCCTGTTCTGATCTCTATAGCCTCTATAGGTCCTGTTCTGGATCTCTATAGTCTCTATAGGTCCTGTTCTGATCTCTATAGGTCCTGTTCTGATCTCTATAGTCTCTAAAGGTCCTGTTCTGATCTCTATAGCCTCTATAGGTCCTGTTCTGATCTCTATAGTCTCTATAGGTCCTGTTCTGATCTCTATAGCCTCTATAGGTCCTGTTCTGATCTCTATAGACTCTATATGTCCTGTTCTGATCTCTATACCCTCTATAGGTCCTGTTCTGATCTCTATAGCCTCTATAGGTCCTGTTCTGATCTCTATAGCCTCTATAGGTCCTGTTCTGATCTCTATAGTCTCTATAGGTCCTGTTCTGATCTCTATAGCCTCTATAGGTCCTGTTCTGATCTCTATAGACTCTATATGTCCTGTTCTGATCTCTATACCCTCTATAGGTCCTGTTCTGATCTCTATAGCCTCTATAGGTCCTGTTCTGATCTCTATAGTCTCTACAGGTCCTGTTCACATCTATATAGTCTCTATAGGTCCTGTTCTGATATCTATAGTCTCTATAGGTCCTGTTCTGATCTCTATAGCCTCTATAGGTCCTGTTCTGATCTCTATAGTCTCTATAGGTCCTGTTCTGATCTCTATAGCCTCTATAGGTCCTGTTCTGATCTCTATAGTCTCTATAGGTCCTGTTCTGATCTCTATAGCCTCTATAGGTCCTGTTCTGATCTCTATAGTCTCTATAGGTCCTGTTCTGATCTCTATAGCCTCTATAGGTCCTGTTCTGATCTCTATAGTCTCTATAGGTCCTGTTCTGATATAGGTCCTGTTCTGATTCTATAGTCTCTATAGGTCCTGTTCTGATCTCTATAGCCTCTATAGGTCCTGTTCTGATCTCTATAGTCTCTATAGGTCCTGTTCTGATCTCTATAGCCTCTATAGGTCCTGTTCTGATCTCTATAGTCTCTAAAGGTCCTGTTCTGATCTCTATAGCCTCTATAGGTCCTGATCTCTATAGTCTCTAAAAGGTCCTCTATAGCCTCTATAGGTCCCTGTTCTGATCTCTATAGTCTCTATAGGTCCTGTTCTGATCTCTATAGCCTCTATAGGTCCTGTTCTGATCTCTATAGTCTATATGTCCTGTTCTGATCTCTATACCCTCTATATGTCCTGTTCTGATCTATAGCCTCTATAGGTCCTGTTCTGATCTCTATAGTCTCTATAGGTCCTGTTCTGATCTATAGTCTCTATAGGTCCTGTTCTGACTCTATAGCCTCTATAGGTCCTGTTCTGATCTCTATAGACTCTATAGGTCCTGTTCTGATCTCTATAGACTCTATATGTCCTGTTCTGATCTCTATAGCCTCTATAGGTCCTGTTCTGATCTCTATAGCTCTACAGGTCCTGTTTCATAGGTCCTGTTCTGATCTCTATAGTCTCTATAGGTCCTGTTCTGATCTCTATAGCCTCTATAGGTCCTGTTCTGATCTCTATAGTCTCTATAGGTCCTGTTCTGATCTCTATAGCCTCTATGTCCTGTTCTGATCTCTATAGTCTCTATAGGTCCTGTTCTGATCTCTATAGCCTCTATAGGTCCTGTTCCCCTGATCTCTATAGTCTCTATAGGTCCTGTTCAGGCCTCTATAGGTCCTGTTCTGATCTCTATAGTCTCTATAGGTCCTGTTCTGATCTCTATAGGTCCTGTTCTGATCTCTATAGTCTCTATAGGTCTGTTCTGATCTCTATAGCCTCTAGTCCTGTTCTGATCTCTATAGTCTCTCTAGGTCCTGTTCTGATCTCTATAGCCTCTATAGGTCCTGTTCTGATCTCTATAGTCTCTAAAGGTCCTGTTCTGATCTCTATAGCCTCTAGGTCCTGTTCTGATCTCTATAGTCTCTAAAGGTCTAAAGGTCCTTTTCTGATCTCTATGGTCTCTATAGGTCCTGTTCTGATCTCTATAGCCTCTATAGGTCCTGTTCTGATCTCTATAGCCTCTATAGGTCCTGTTCTGATCTCTATAGACTCTATAGGTCCTGTTCTGATCTCTATAGGTCCTGTTCTGATCTCTAAAGGTCCTGATAGGTCTCTGATCTCTATAGCCTCTATAGGTCCTGTTCTGATCTCTATAGGTCATGTTCTGGGATCTCTATAGCCTCTAGGTCCTGTTCTGATCTCTATAGGTCCTGTTCTCTATAGGTCCTGTCCTGATCTCTATACCCTCTATAGGTCCTGTTCTGATCTCTATAGCCTCTATAGGTCCTGTTCTGATCTCTATAGCCTCTAAAGGCCCTGTTC
>NW_026287149.1:137500-175000 GCF_023373465.1 Oncorhynchus keta | reverse complement strand
CAGACAAAACCTGGCTGCCCAGAGAGGACAGTCTGGCTATAGAGACCGGTCGTCACAGACAAACCTGGCTGCCCAGAGAGGACAGGCTGGCAGAGACCGGCTCACAGGGCTGCCCAGACAGGCTGTGCTCACTCTGCTCCAGGGGAAAGGTAGAGACAGAGGACCTAGTACACTGGATACAGAGACCAACCTCAGACAAACCTGGCTGCCCAGAGAGGGACAGTCTGGCTATAGAGATGGTCGAAAAAGACAAACCTGGCTGCCCAGAATGGACAGTCTGGCTATAGAGACCGTGTCCTCCAGACAAACCTGGCTGCCCAGTGAGGACAGTCTGGCTATAGAACTTGTTTTGTTTTGTCAAGACCAACCTGGCTGCCCAGAGAGGACAGTCTGGCTATAGAGACCGGTCTTCACAGACAAACCTGGCTGCCCAGAGATGTGACAGTCTGGCAATAGAGACCAGACATGTGTCTTCTCAGTCAGGCTAGGACAGTCTGGTCAAAGACCGGTCGCCAGGCTGCCCAGAGAGGACAGTCTGGCTACTAGAGGTCGGTGTCTCACAGACAAACCTGGCTGCCCAGAGAGGACAGGCTGGCTATAGAGACCGGTCGTCACAGACAAACCTGGCTGCCCAGAGAGGACAGGCTGTGCTCACTCTGCTCAGGGGAAAGGTCTAGACAGGCTGCATTTCTAAACTGTGATAAATACTCTGCTAAGAGAATATTTCTTCCCTAAATTATAATTCAATACAAAGAATTTGAAACTATAAAAGATGAAGAAAAAACCAGGTCAAATATTTATTGTGTGAAAAGGTCAAATGTGCAGTTTTGGCAGCCAAATCATGTGTCCTCCTGCCACAACCTGGGGACAGCCAGTGAAAAGTCCATAATATTTCCCAACTTGTTTTGTTTTGTCAGTCTTCATACCAGGTCATGTGTCTTCTCAGTCATGTTGACACTGGTCTACTACCAGGTCATGTGTCTTCTCAGTCATGTTGACACTGGTCTACTACCAGGTCATGTGTCTTCTCAGTCATGTTGACACTGGTCTACTACTGTGTCTTCTCAGTCAGGTTGACACTGGTCTACAGGTCATGTGTCTTCTCAGTCAGACCTGACACTGGTCTACTACCAGGGCATGTGTCTTCCAGTCATGTTGACACTGGTCTACTACCACGTCATGTGTCTTCTCAGTCAGAACACTGGTCCACTACCAGGTGTGTCTTCTCAGTCATGCTGACACTGGTCTACTACCAGGGCATGTGTCTTCTCAGTCAGGTTGACACTGGTCTACTACCAGGTCATGTGTCTTCTCAGTCATGTTGACACTGGTCTACTAAGGTCGTGTGTTGAAACTGGTCTAAAAGGTCATGTGTCTTCTCAAAAATCAGGTATGACACTGGTCTACTACCAGGTCATGTGTCTTCTCAGTGCAGGTTGACACTTGGTCTACTTCATGTGTCTCCTCAGGTTGACACATGGTCTACTAAGGTCATGTGTCTTCCAGTCAAAAAAGCACTGGTCTACTACCAGGTCATGTGTCTTCTCAGTCAACACTGGTCTACTACCAGGTCATTGTCTTCTCAGTCATGTTGACACTGGTCTACTACCAGGGCATGTGTCTTCTCAGTCATGTTGACACTGGTCTACTACCAGGTCATGTGTCTTCTCAGTCAGGTTGACACTGGTCTACTACCAGGTCATGTGTCTTCTCAGTCATGTTGACACTGGTCTACTACCAGGTCATGTGTCTTCTCAGTCATGGACACTGGTCTACTACCAGTCATGTGTCTTCAGTCATGTTGACACTGGTCTACTACCAGGGCATGTCTTCTCAGTCAGGTTGACACTGGTCTACTACCAGGTCATGTGTCTTCTCAGTCATGTTGACACTGGTCTACTACCAGGTCATGTGTCTTCTCTCAATTTGACCTTCTACTACCAGGGGAAACAGGTCTTTCTAAACCATTGAACTGGTCCTACACATCTCTTCTCCTCAGTTACACATTTACAAGACGACATCTGAAGCAAAAATAAATACACGCAACAAAGATGTCTTCTCAACCAATCAAAACCATGGTTTACCAGGCAAAGTGAATCAGTCAGTAAATCATTCACTAACAGGTCATCACATGGATTCTCCTTTTCCAAATCAATGTATCTTCCTGGTCGACCACAACAGGACATTCAGCTCTTCTCATGGAGAGAAGACTTACCAGGGGAGTGTCATTCAGTAGAACATGGCCCTTCTGTGGTTTCCTGAAATGGGCAGCCCTTGTGTATCCAAATACACATTTACACCAGGCCACTCTGGGCTCTCTGGGAGCTTCGCGGGATAAATGACTGAACTGGTTCTCACATCTCCCCTCTTCCAGATTAAAGGACGGAGGAGAAGAGAGACAAGAAGAGGGAGGGAGAGAGATGGATAGAGAGAGAGAGAGATGGAGGAGTGAGGGGAGAGAGAGAGATGAATAGAGAGGTCAAGATAGAGAAAGAGGATAGAGGTCATGAGAGAGAGAGAGAGGTCTACTACCAGGGCAGTGTCTTGGAGGGAGGTGAGGGGAGAGACCAGAGATGGTCTAGTCAGAGAGACTAGTCTACTAGAGGTCATAGAGAGAGTCAGAGAGAGAGGGAGAGAGAGGGAGAGGGAGAGAAAACTTACTACTACCTAGGCATGTTTCTTTTTCAGGTTTTCCACTAGAGGTCATTTAGTCAGAGAGACACTGATCTAGACAAGGGAATATGATACACGCAGAGGTTGAAGGGAGTACCAGGATAGAATCAGGGAGAAACCATCTAGTCATGTCACTGGTGAAGACAGAGTCGTGTGAGAGATCAGGTTGACACTAACAAACTACCACATGTGTCTCAGACAGGCATTGACTACTACACATCAAATATGACCCCCCAGTCAGGTCATCTACTACACATACAATATGGACCCCCAGACACCTTCCATATACCATGGTCTACTACTGTGGTGTTTCCCAGACACCTCATCTAGTACACATACAATACACCCCCAGGTCACCTCATCTAGTACACTCAATATGACCCCCAGACACCTCTATCTACCAAATATGACCCCCCAGACACTGGTCTACTACACATCAATATGACCCCCCAGACACCTCATCTACTACAGGTCATACAGATATGACCCCCCAGACACCTCATCTACTACACATACAGGTCATATGAGTCCCCAGACACCTGGTCTACTACACATACATGTGACCCCCCAGACACCTCATCTACTACCAGGGCATGTGACTTCCCAGACACCTCATCTACTACCAGGTCATATGACTCCAGACACCTCATCTAGACAAACAGACCCCCAGACAGTAAACCATTAATGAACCCCCAGACACCTCATCTACTACACAAACAATATGACCCCCCGAAACCTCATCTACTACACATACAAAGATGACCCCCCCAGACACCATTTTGATCAAAGTACACATAAATCTGACTAACAAACACCTCATCTACTACCACATCAATGTATCCTCCTGTCGACCAGACACAGCTCATCTACTACACAGTACAATATGACCCCCCAGAAATGAGCAGCCTAATCTACTACAAAACAATATTACCCCCCCAGACACCTCTGGGCCTACTACACAATAAATACTGAACCCCCAGCCACCTCATCTACTACACATACAATATGACCCCCCAGAGAGAGAGGGATCTACTACACATACAGAGAAAGACACCTGAGAGACTAGAGATACAATATGACCCCCCAGACACCTCATCTACTACACATACAATATGACCCCCAGACACCTCAGGGGCACTACACATACAATATGACCCCCAGACACCTCATCTACTACACATACAATATGACCCCCCAGACACCTCATCTACTACACATACAATATGACCCCCCAGACACCTCATCTACTACACATACAATATGACCCCCCAGACACCTCATCTACTACACAAACAATATGACCATACCCCCCAGACACCTCATCTACTACACATACAATATGACCCCCCAGACACCTCATCTACTACACATACAATATGACCCCCCCAGACACCTCATCTACTACACATACAATATGACCCCCCAGACACCTCATCTACTACACATACAATATGACCCCCAGACACCTCATCTACTACACATACAATATGACCCCCCAGATATCTACTACACATACAATATGACCCCCCAGACACCTCATCTACTACACATACAATATGACCCCCAGACACCTCATCTACTACACATACAATATGACCCCCCAGACACCTCATCTACTACACATACAATATGACCCCCCAGACACCTCATCTACTACACATACACATATGACCCCCCAGCCACCTCATCTACTACACATACAATATGACCCCCCAGACACCTCATCTACTACACATACAATATGACCCCCCAGACACCTCATCTACTACACATACAATATGACCCCCCAGACACCTCATCTACTACACAATACAATATGACCCCCAATATGACCCCCAGACACCTCATCTACTACACAAACAATATGACCCCCCAGACACCTCATCTACTACACATACAGACACCTCATATGACCAATATGACCCCCCCCAGACACCTCATCTACTACACATACAATATGACCCCCCAGACACCTCATCTACTACACATACAATATGACCCCCCAGACACCTCATCTACTACACAAACAATATGACCCCCCAGACACCTCATCTACTACACATACAATATGACCCCCCAGCCACCTCATCTACTACACATACAATATGACCCCCAGACCACCTCATCTACTACACATACAATATGACCCCCAGACACCTCATCTACTACACATACAATATGACCCCCCCCAGACACCTCATCTACTACACATACAATATGACCCCCCAGACACCTCATCTACTACACATACAATATGACCCCCAGCCACCTCATCTACTACACATACAATATGACCCCCCCCAGACACCTCATCTACTACACATACAATATGACCCCCCAGACACCTCATCTACTACACATACAATATGACCCCCCAGACACCTCATCTACTACACATACAATATGACCCCCCAGACACCTCATCTACTACACATACAATATGACCCCCAGACACCTCATCTACTACACATACAATATGACCCCCCCACCTCAGACACCTCATCTACTACACATACAATATGACCCCCAGACACCTCATCTACTACACATACAATATGACCCCCCAGACACCTCATCTACTACACAAACAATATGACCCCCAGACACCTCATCTACTACACAAACAATATGACCCCCCAGACACCTCATCTACTACACATACAATATATGACCCCCCAGACACCTCATCTACTCCACAAACAATATGACCCCCCAGACACCTCATCTACTACACAAACAATATGACCCCCCAGCCACCTCATCTACTACACATACAATATGACCCCCCAGCCACCTCATCTACTACACATACAATATGACCCCCCAGCCACCTCATCTACTACACATACAATATGACCCCCCCAGACACCTCATCTACTACACATACAATATGACCCCCCCAGACACCTCATCTACTACACATACAATATGACCCCCTCAGACACCTCATCTACTACACATACAATATGACCCCCCAGACACCTCATCTACTACACAAACAATATGACCCCCAGACACCTCATCTACTACACAAACAATATGACCCCCAGACACTCATCTACTACACAAACAGTATGACCCCCCAGACACCTCATCTACTACACAAACAAAGGAGAGACCTGATCTACTACTACCTAACTGATCTCTCTCTCTGACTGATCTCTCTCTCCTAACTGATCTCTCTCCTAACTGATCTCTCTCCTAACTGATCTCTCTCTCCTAACTGATCTCTCTCTCCTAACTGATCTCTCTCTCCTAACTGATCTCTCTCTCCTAACTGATCTCTCTATCCTAACTGATCTCTCTCCCAACTGATCTCTCTCTCCTAACTGATCTCTCTCTCCTAACTGATCTCTCTCTCCTAACTAGAGACACTGTGTTAGATGTGATCACAGGGTTTATCAGAGAGATACATGTGATGGTGCTGTAACAGTAACACCTGGTATTAAACCAGCTGGTCTACCATCTACCTAACCGATCTCTCTCACCAAACTACTCTCTCTCTCCTAACTGATAGTAGTGTGGTAGTAGTGTGTAGTCATTATATGTGTGTAGTAGTGGGTAGTCATTATATGTGTGTAGTAGTGTGTAGTCATTATATATGTGTAGTAGTGTGTAGTCATTATATGTGTGTAGTAGTGTGTAGTCATTATATATGTGTAGTAGTGTGTAGTCATTATGTGTGTAGTAGTGTATAGTCATTATATATGTGTAGTAGTGTGTAGTCATTATATATGTGTAGTAGTGTGTAGTCATTATATATGTGTAGTAGTGTGTAGTCATTATATAGGTGTAGTAGTGTGTAGTCATTATATGTGTGTAGTAGTGTGTATTCATTATATGTGTGTAGTAGTGTGTAGTCATTATATATGTGTAGTAGTGTGTAGTCATTATATATGTGTAGTAGTGTGTAGTCATTATATGTGTGTAGTAGTGTGTAGTCATTATATATGTGTAGTCATTATATATGTGCAGTAGTGTGTAGTCATTATATGTGTGTAGTAGTGTGTAGTCATTATATGTGTGTAGTAGTGTGTAGTCATTATATATGTGTAGTAGTGTGTAGTCATTATATGTGTGTAGTAGTGTGTAGTCATTATATATGTGTAGTAGTGTGTAGTCATTATATGTGTGTAGTATTGTGTAGTCATTATATATGTGCAGTAGTGTGTAGTCATTATATGTGTGTAGTAGTGTGTAGTCATTATATATGTGTAGTAGTGTGTAGTCATTATATGTGTGTATTCTCTATACTGTCCTGGCTCCTCCTCCTCTCTCTATACTGTCCTGGCTCCTCCTCTCCTCTCTCTATACTGTCCTGGCTCCTCCTCTCCCTCTCTCTATACTGTCCTGGCTCCTCCTCCTCTCTCTATACTGTCCTGGCTCCTCCTCTCCTCTCTCTATACTGTCCTGGCTATACTGTCCTGGCTCCTCCTCTCTCTATACTGTCCTGGCTCCTCCTCCTCCTCTCTCTATACTGTCCTGGCTCCTCCTCTCCTCTCCTCTCTCTATACTGTCCTGGCTCCTCCTCTCTCTATACTGTCCTGGCTCCTCCTCCTCCTCTCTCTATACTGTCCTGGCTCCTCCTCTCCTCTCCTCTCGCTATACTCTTCTGTCTCTTTTCTCCACGAGGCTTGTGGTAGAATATAACGACACAAGTCTTACATCCTGTTGTGCAACGGGCTGTCCTCCCTGAGAGATAGAGATCTGACCCCATTCTCTGACACGAGGCACTTCACGCTACCACAACAGTCCAGCAAGAAAGAACGACAGAGAGAGAGAGAGAAAGACAGAGAGAGACAAAGAGAGAGAGAGAGAGAGAGAGAGAGAGAGAGAGAGAGAGAGAGAGAGAGGAGAGAGAGACAAAGTGAAAGAGAGAGAGAGAGAGAGAGAGAGAGAGAGAGAGACAAAGAGAGAGAGAGAGAGAGAGAGAGAGAGGAAGAGACAAAGCGAGAGAGAGAGAGAGAGAGAGAGAGAGAGAGAGACAAGAGTGAGAGAGAGAGAGAGAGAGAGAGACAAAGGGAGAGAGAGAGAGAGAGAGAGAGAGAGAGAGAGAGAGAGAGAGAGAGAGAGAGAAGAGAGAGAGAGAGAGAGAGAGAGAGAGAGAGGAAGAGACAGAGGAGAGCTAGAGAGAGACAGAGAGAGAGAGAGAGAGAGAGAGAGAGAGAGAGAGAGAGAGAGAGAGAGAAGAGACAGAGAGAGAGAGAGAGAGCAGAGAGACTAAAATGACAGAGATTCAGAGAATTTCTGAGAGAGAGAGACAGAGTTTATTTCAGATTATCTATTTCACTTGAGAGAGAGAGTGTTAACAGAGTGAGTCCCCAGCCTCCAGAGTAGAGACCAGAGTGTTCAGCAGGGGAGACCCCAATCCACATTTGAAATGTCTTTATTCTATTTGGAATTTCTCTGAGCCTCCAATGTTTAGACCACAGTTTTCAATAGTTTATTTCACTTTTGTTTATTATCTATTTCACTTGCTTTGGCAATGTAATGTTAACACATGTTTCCAGGTCCCCAGCCTCACAGTGTTCAACAGGGTGTCAGTCCCCAGCCTCCACAGTGTGTTCAACAGGGTGTCAGTCCCCAGCCTCCACAGTAGAGACCACAGTGTTCAACAGGGTGTCAGTCCCCAGCCTCCACAGTAGAGACCACAGTGTTCAACAGGGTGTCAGTCCCCAGCCTCCACAGTAGAGACCACAGTGTTCAACAGGGTGTCAGTCCCCAGCCTCCACAGTAGAGACCACAGTGTTCAACAGGGTGTCAGTCCCCAGCCTCCACAGTAGAGACCACAGTGTTCAACAGGGTGTCAGTCCCCAGCCTCCACAGTAGAGACCACAGTGTTCAACAGGGTGTCAGTCCCCAGCCTCCACAGTAGAGACCCACAGTGTTCAACAGGGTGTCAGTCCCCAGCCTCCACAGTAGAGACCACAGTGTTCAACAGGGTGTCAGTCCCCAGCCTCCACCACAGTGTTCAGGGTGTCAGTCCCAGACCTCCACAGTGTTCAACAGGGTGTCAGTCCCCAGCCTCCACAGTAGAGACCACAGTGTTCAACAGGGTGTCAGTCCCCAGCCTCCACAGTAGAGACCACAGTGTTCAACAGGGTGTCAGTCCCCAGCCTCCACAGTGTTCAACAGGGTGTCAGTCCCCAGCCTCCACAGTAGAGACCACAGTGTTCAACAGGGTGTCAGTCCCCAGCCTCCACAGTAGAGACCACAGTGTTCAACAGGGTGTCAGTCCCCAGCCTCCACAGTAGAGACCACAGTGTTCAACAGGGTGTCAGTCCCCAGCCTCCACAGTAGAGACCACAGTGTTCAACAGGGTGTCAGTCCCCAGCCTCCACAGTAGAGACCACAGTGTTCAACAGGGTGTCAGTCCCCAGCCACAGTGTTCAACAGGGTGTCAGTCCCCAGCCTCCACAGTAGAGACACAGTGTTCAACAGGGTGTCAGTCCCCAGCCTCCACAGTAGAGACCACAGTGTTCAACAGGGTGTCAGTCCCCAGCCTCCACAGTAGAGACCACAGTGTTCAACAGGGTGTCAGTCCCCAGCCTCCACAGTAGAGACCACAGTGTTCAACAGGGTGTCAGTCCCCAGCCTCCACAGTAGAGACCACAGTGTTCAACAGGGTGTCAGTCCCCAGCCTCCACAGTAGAGACCACAGTGTTCAACAGGGTGTCAGTCCCCAGCCTCCACAGTAGAGACCACAGTGTTCAACAGGGTGTCAGTCCCCAGCCTCCACAGTAGAGACCACAGTGTTCAACAGGGTGTCAGTCCCCAGCCTCCACAGTAGAGACCACAGTGTTCAACAGGGTGTCAGTCCCCAGCCTCCACAGTAGAGACCACAGTGTTCAACAGGGTGTCAGTCCCCAGCCTCCACAGTAGAGACCACAGTGTTCAACAGGGTGTCAGTCCCCAGCCTCCACAGTAGAGACACAGTGTTCAACAGGGTGTCAGTCCCCAGCCTCCACAGTAGAGACCACAGTGTTCAACAGGGTGTCAGTCCCCAGCCTCCACAGTAGAGGTCACAGTGTTCAACAGGGTGTCAGTCCCCAGCCTCCACAGTAACAGGGTGTCAGTCCCCAGCCTCCACAGTAGAGGTTGTTCAACAGGGTGTCAGTCCCCAGCCTCCACAGTAGAGACCACAGTGTTCAACAGGGTGTCAGTCCCCAGCCTCCACAGTAGAGACCACAGTGTTCAACAGGGTGTCAGTCCCCAGCCTCCACAGTAGAGACCACAGTGTTCAACAGGGTGTCAGTCCCCAGCCTCCACAGTAGAGTCCACAGTGTTCAGGGTGTCAGTCCCCAGCCTCCACAGTGAGACACAGTGTTCAACAGGGTGTCAGTCCCTCCACAGTAGAGACCACAGTGTTCAACAGGGTGTCAGTCCCCAGCCTCCACAGTAGAGGTCACAGTGTTCAACAGGGTGTCAGTCCCCAGCCTCCACAGTAGAGTCCACAGTGTTCAACAGGGTGTCAGTCCCCAGCCTCCACAGTAGAGACCACAGTGTTCAACAGGGTGTCAGTCCCCAGCCTCCACAGTAGAGACCACAGTGTTCAACAGGGTGTCAGTCCCCAGCCTCCACAGTAGAGGGCACAGTGTTCAACAGGGTGTCAGTCCCCAGCCTCCACAGTAGAGGTCACAGTGTTCAACAGGGTGTCAGTCCCCAGCCTCCACAGTAGAGACCACAGTGTTCAACAGGGTGTCAGTCCCCAGCCTCCACAGTAGAGACCACAGTGTTCAACAGGGTGTCAGTCCCCAGCCTCCACAGTAGAGGTCACAGTGTTCAACAGGGTGTCAGTCCCCAGCCTCCACAGTAGAGACCACAGTGTTCAACAGGGTGTCAGTCCCCAGCCTCCACAGTAGAGACCACAGTGTTCAACAGGGTGTCAGTCCCCAGCCTCCACAGTAGAGACCACAGTGTTCAACAGGGTGTCAGTCCCCAGCCTCCACAGTAGAGACCACAGTGTTCAACAGGGTGTCAGTCCCCAGCCTCCACAGTAGAGACCACAGTGTTCAACAGGGTGTCAGTCCCCAGCCTCCACAGTGTTCAACAGGGTGTCAGTCCCCAGCCTCCACAGTAGAGTCCACAGTATTCAACAGGGTGTCAGTCCCCAGCCTCCACAGTAGAGTCCACAGTGTTCAACAGGGTGTCAGTCCCCAGCCTCCACAGTAGAGACCACAGTGTTCAACAGGGTGTCAGTCCCCAGCCTCCACAGTAGAGTCCACAGTGTTCAACAGGGTGTCAGTCCCCAGCCTCCACAGTAGAGGTCACAGTGTTCAACAGGGTGTCAGTCCCCAGCCTCCACAGTAGAGACCACAGTGTTCAACAGGGTGTCAGTCCCCAGCCTCCACAGTGTTCAACAGGGTGTCAGTCCCCAGCCTCCACAGTAGAGTCCACAGTGTTCAACAGGGTGTCAGTCCCCAGCCTCCACAGTAGAGTCCACAGTGTTCAACAGGGTGTCAGTCCCCAGCCTCCACAGTAGAGTCCCACAGTGTTCAACAGGGTGTCAGTCCCCAGCCTCCACAGTAGAGACCACAGTGTTCAACAGGGTGTCAGTCCCCAGCCTCCACAGTAGAGACCACAGTGTTCAACAGGGTGTCAGTCCCCAGCCTCCACAGTAGAGTCACACAGTGTTCAACAGGGTGTCAGTCCCCAGCCTCCACAGTAGAGGTCTGTTCAAACAGGGTGTCAGTCCCCAGCCTCCACAGTAGAGGTCACAGTGTTCAACAGGGTGTCAGTCCCCAGCCTCCACAGTAGAGTCCACAGTGTTCAACAGGGTGTCAGTCCCCAGCCTCCACAGTAGAGACCACAGTGTTCAACAGGGTGTCAGTCCCCAGCCTCCACAGTAGAGACCACAGTGTTCAACAGGGTGTCAGTCCCCAGCCTCCACAGTAGAGGTCACAGTGTTCAACAGGGTGTCAGTCCCCAGCCTCCACAGTAGAGACCACAGTGTTCAACAGGGTGTCAGTCCCCAGCCTCCACAGTAGAGACCACAGTGTTCAACAGGGTGTCAGTCCCCAGCCTCCACAGTAGAGTCCACAGTGTTCAACAGGGTGTCAGTCCCCAGCCTCCACAGTAGAGTCACAGTGTTCAACAGGGTGTCAGTCCCCAGACTCCACAGTAGAGACCACAGTGTTCAACAGGGTGTCAGTCCCCAACCTCCACAGTAGAGACCACAGTGTTCAACAGGGTGTCAGTCCCCAGCCTCCACAGTAGAGACCACAGTGTTCAACAGGGTGTCAGTCCCCAGCCTCCACAGTAGAGGTCACAGTGTTCAACAGGGTGTCAGTCCCCAGCCTACACAGTCAGTCCCCAGCCTCCACAGTAGAGGTCACAGTGTTCAACAGGGTGTCAGTCCCCAGCCTCCACAGTAGAGTCCACAGTGTTCAACATGGTGTCAGTCCCCAGCCTCCACAGTAGAGACCACAGTGTTCAACAGGGTGTCAGTCCCCAGCCTCCACAGTAGAGACCACAGTGTTCAACAGGGTGTCAGTCCCCGGCCTCCACAGTAGAGACCACAGTGTTCAACAGGGTGTCAGTCCCCAGCCTCCACAGTAGAGGTCACAGTGTTCAACAGGGTGTCAGTCCCCAGCCTCCACAGTAGAGACCACAGTGTTCAACAGGGTGTCAGTCCCCAGCCTCCACAGTAGAGACCACAGTGTTCAACAGGGTGTCAGTCCCCAGCCTCCACAGTGTTCAACAGGGTGTCAGTACCCCAGCCTCCACAGTGTTCAACAGGGTGTCAGTCCCCAGCCTCCACAGTAGAGACAACAGTGTTCAACAGGGTGTCAGTCCCCAGCCTCCACAGTAGAGGTCACAGTGTTCAACAGGGTGTCAGTACCCCAGCCTCCACAGTAGAGGTCACAGTGTTCAACAGGGTGTCAGTCCCCAGCCTCCACAGTAGAGACCACAGTGTTCAACAGGGTGTCAGTACCCCAGCCTCCACAGTAGAGACCACAGTGTTCAACAGGGTGTCAGTCCCCAGCCTCCACAGTAGAGACCACAGTGTTCAACAGGGTAGTAGAGACCACAGTGTTCAACAGGGTGTCAGTCCCCAGCCTCCACAGTAGAGACCACAGTGTTCAACAGGGTGTCAGTCCCCAGCCTCCACAGTGTTCAACAGGGTGTCAGTCCCCAGCCTCCACAGTAGAGACCACAGTATTCAACAGGGTGTCAGTCCCCAGCCTCCACAGTAGAGTCCACAGTGTTCAACAGGGTGTCAGTCCCCAGCCTCCACAGTAGAGACCACAGTGTTCAACAGGGTGTCAGTCCCCAGCCTCCACAGTAGAGACCACAGTGTTCAACAGGGTGTCAGTCCCCAGCCTCCACAGTAGAGGTCACAGTGTTCAACAGGGTGTCAGTCCCCAGCCTCCACAGTAGAGACCACAGTGTTCAACAGGGTGTCAGTCCCCAGCCTCCACAGTAGAGACCACAGTGTTCAACAGGGTGTCAGTCCCCAGCCTCCACAGTAGAGGTCACAGTGTTCAACAGGGTGTCAGTCCCCAGCCTCCACAGTAGAGGTCACAGTGTTCAACAGGGTGTCAGTCCCCAGCCTCCACAGTAGAGACCACAGTGTTCAACAGGGTGTCAGTCCCCAGCCTCCACAGTAGAGACCACAGTGTTCAACAGGGTGTCAGTCCCCAGCCTCCACAGTAGAGACCACAGTGTTCAACAGGGTGTCAGTCCCCAGCCTCCACAGTAGAGGTCACAGTGTTCAACAGGGTGTCAGTCCCCAGCCTACACAGTCAGTCCCCAGCCTCCACAGTAGAGGTCACAGTGTTCAACAGGGTGTCAGTCCCCAGCCTCCACAGTAGAGTCCACAGTGTTCAACATGGTGTCAGTCCCCAGCCTCCACAGTAGAGACCACAGTGTTCAACAGGGTGTCAGTCCCCAGCCTCCACAGTAGAGACCACAGTGTTCAACAGGGTGTCAGTCCCCGGTCTCCACAGTAGAGACCACAGTGTTCAACAGGGTGTCAGTCCCCAGCCTCCACAGTAGAGGTCACAGTGTTCAACAGGGTGTCAGTCCCCAGCCTCCACAGTAGAGACCACAGTGTTCAACAGGGTGTCAGTCCCCAGCCTCCACAGTGTTCAACAGGGTGTCAGTCCCCAGCCTCCACAGTGTTCAACAGGGTGTCAGTACCCCAGCCTCCACAGTGTTCAACAGGGTGTCAGTCCCCAGCCTCCACAGTAGAGACAACAGTGTTCAACAGGGTGTCAGTCCCCAGCCTCCACAGTAGAGGTCACAGTGTTCAACAGGGTGTCAGTACCCCAGCCTCCACAGTAGAGGTCACAGTGTTCAACAGGGTGTCAGTCCCAGCCTCCACAGTAGAGACCACAGTGTTCAACAGGGTGTCAGTACCCCAGCCTCCACAGTAGAGACCACAGTGTTCAACAGGGTGTCAGTCCCCAGCCTCCACAGTAGAGACCACAGTGTTCAACAGGGTGTCAGTACCCCAGCCTCCACAGTAGAGACCACAGTGTTCAACAGGGTGTCAGTCCCCAGCCTCCACAGTAGAGACCACAGTGTTCAACAGGGTGTCAGTCCCCAGCCTCCACAGTGTTCAACAGGGTGTCAGTACCCCAGCCTCCACAGTAGAGACCACAGTGTTCAACAGGGTGTCAGTCCCCAGCCTCCACAGTAGAGTCCACAGTGTTCAACAGGGTGTCAGTCCCCAGCCTCCACAGTAGAGACCACAGTGTTCAACAGGGTGTCAGTCCCCAGCCTCCACAGTAGAGACCACAGTGTTCAACAGGGTGTCATTCCCAGCCTCCACAGTAGAGACCACAGTGTTCAACAGGGTGTCAGTCCCCAGCCTCCACAGTAGAGACCACAGTGTTCAACAGGGTGTCAGTCCCCAGCCTCCACAGTAGAGACCACAGTGTTCAACAGGGTGTCAGCAGCAGAGAACGCCTAAATAGTTTCTGAAGCATCAAGAAGCTTGAAATTAAAGGGATGTTTACAGGTCATTTTTTGAGATGACAACGCTAACTAGCTTTAGCGCAACGACTGGAAGTATATGGTATCTACTAGCATGCTAGCAGTTACCATAGACTTCCAGTCATTGCGCTCACACTAGTTAGCAACTTCCTTCAAACTGTAGGCAGACATAAAAAGGGCAATAATTTTGACCATAGACTGTCCTCTCTCCATCCCTTCCCATCACATCATATAGACTGTCCTCTCAATCCAATCCATCCCTTCCCATCACTTCATATAGACTGTCCTCTCTAACCATCCCATCCCTACCTACCCCTTCATATAGACTGTCCTCTCTCTCCATCCCATCCCTACCTACCACTTCATATAGACTGTCATCTCTATCCATCCCATCCCTACCTACCCCTTCATATAGACTGTCCTCTCTCTCCATCCCATCCCTACCTACCCCTTCATATAGACTGTCATCTCTATCCATCCCATCCCTACCTACCCCTTCATATAGACTGTCCTCTCTCTCCATCCCATCCCTACCTACCCCTTCATATAGACTGTCATCTCTATCCATCCCATCCCTACCTACCCCTTCATATAGACTGTCCTCTCTCTCCATCCCATCCCTACCTACCCCTTCATATAGACTGTCCTCTCTCTCCATCCCATCCCTACCTACCCCTTCATATAGACTGTCATCTCTATCCATCCCATCCCTACCTACCCCTTCATATAGACTGTCCTCTCTCTCCATCCCATCCCTACCTACCCCTTCATATAGACTGTCCTCTCTCTCTTAATGCTGTGCTAAAGACCCCTCTGACTGTCTCTGGGCTTTAATGCTGTGCTAAACACCCCTCTGACTGTCTCTGGGCTTTAATGCTGTGCTAAACACCCCTCTGACTGTCTCTGGGCTTTAATGCTGTGCTAAACACCCCTCTGACTGTCTCTGGGCTTTAATGCTGTGCTAAACACCCCTCTGACTGTCTCTGGGCTTTAATGCTGTGCTAAACACCCCTCTGGTTCTCTGACTGTCTCTGGGCTTTAATGCGGTGCTAAACACCCCTCTGGTTCTCTGACTGTCTCTGGGCTTTAATGCTGTGCTAAACACCCCTCTGGTTCTCTGACTGTCTCTGGGCTTTAATGCTGTGCTAAACACCCCTCTGGTTCTCTGACTGTCTCTGGGCTTTAATGCTGTGTTAAACACCCCTCTGACTGTCTCTGGGCTTTAATGCTGTGCTAAACACCCCTCTGGTTCTCTGACTGTCTCTGGGCTTTAATGCTGTGCTAAACACCCCTCTGGTTCTCTGACTGTCTCTGGGCTTTAATGCTGTGTTAAACACCCCTCTGGTTCTCTGACTGTCTCTGGGCTTTAATGCTGTGTTAAACACCCCTCTGACTGTCTCTGGGCTTTAATGCTGTGTTAAACACCCCTCTGACTGTCTCTGGGCTTTAATGCGGTGCTAAACACCCCTCTGGTTCTCTGACTGTCTCTGGGCTTTAATACTGTGTTAAACACCCCTCTGACTGTCTCTGGGCTTTAATACTGTGCTAAACACCCCTCTGGTTCTCTGACTGTCTCTGGGCTTTAATGCTGTGCTAAACACCCCTCTGGTTCTCTGACTGTCTCTGGGCTTAATGCTGTGTTAAACACCCCTCTGACTGTCTCCGGGCTTTAATGCTGTGTTAAACACCCCTCTGACTGTCTCTGGGCTTAATGCTGTGTTAAACACCCCTCTGACTGTCTCCGGGCTTTAATGCTGTGTTAAACACCCCTCTGACTGTCTCCGGGCTTTAATGCTGTGTTAAACACCCCTCTGACTGTCTCTGGGCTTTAATGCTGTGTTAAACACCCCTCTGACTGTCTCCGGGCTTTAATGCTGTGTTAAACACCCCTCTGACTGTCTCTGGGCTTAATGCTGTGTTAAACACCCCTCTGACTGTCTCTGGGCTTTAATGCTGTGTTAAACACCCCTCTGACTGTCTCTGGGCTTTAATGCTGTGCTAAACACCCCTCTGGTTCTCTGACTGTCTCTGGGCTTTAATGCTGTGTTAAACACCCCTCTGACTGTCTCTGGGCTTTAATGCTGTGTTAAACACCCCTCTGACTGTCTCTGGGCTTTAATGCTGTGTTAAACACCCCTCTGACTGTCTCTGGGCTTTAATGCTGTGCTAAACACCCCTCTGGTTCTCTGACTGTCTCTGGGTGTTAATGCTGTGTTAAACACCCCTCTGACTGTCTCTGGGCTTTAATGCTGTGCTAAACACCCCTCTGACTGTCTCTGGGCTTTAATGCGGTGCTAAACACCCCTCTGACTGTCTCTGGGTGTTAATGCTGTGTTAAACACCCCTCTGGTTCTCTGACTGTCTCTGGGCTTTAATGCTGTGCTAAACACCCCTCTGACTGTCTCTGGGCTTTAATGCTGTGTTAAACACCCCTCTGACTGTCTCTGGGCTTTAATGCTGTGCTAAACACCCCTCTGGTTCTCTGACTGTCTCTGGGCTTTAATGCTGTGCTAAACACCCCTCTGGTTCTCTGACTGTCTCTGGGCTTTAATGCTGTGTTAAACACCCCTCTGGTTCTCTGACTGTCTCTGGGCTTTAATGCTGTGCTAAATGCCCCTCTGGTTCTCTGACTGTCTCTGGGCTTTAATGCTGTGTTAAACACCCCTCTGGTTCTCTGACTGTCTCTGGGCTTTAATGCTGTGTTAAACACCCCTCTGGTTCTCTGACTGTCTCTGGGCTTTAATGCTGTGCTAAACACCCCTCTGACTGTCTCTGGGCTTTAATGCTGTGCTAAACACCCCTCTGGTTCTCTGACTGTCTCTGGGCTTTAATGCTGTGTTAAACACCCCTCTGGTTCTCTGACTGTCTCTGGGCTAAACGCCTTCCTCACTGAAGGTGTTAATACGCCACAGGATCACAGAGCTCTTCACAGCTCAAATCACCCTGCAATTTCCTACCCTTTTCCTCCTGTTACTCCATCATCGCAGTAGCGAGACCGACCGCTCAGAAAAAAAAGAGGGAAAAAAAGGAAAATGTCAAACAGGAAGCACTAGGCTTCGTTAAGATACCTTTTCATGTCTCGGAGAGAGACAGAAAGTAGATCCATTAAAGGTGAAATGTACAAAAAAAAATATATATATATATATATATATATATATATATATATATATATATATATATATATATATATATATATATAATGTCAAAATGAAATGCCCATGAGACCAATCTGGATCTAACAGCACCAATCACCAAAATGGAGACGCGTCGGCGGCGGCGTTGGTATTTTCCAGATGTGTCAGAAGTAACCGACGTGAGTGGCTTAGAAGAGTGCACTTGGCATTTTCCTCGACGAATCAAAACCATTTACTTTTGAGTTTTTTTTTTTGGTCCAATAACAGGCGACGTAATATCTGAAGTATCTGAGAAAGAAAGAAAAAAGGCCCCAAACCAGACAGATCTGCCCTTTAGCTGGTTGGAAGAACACAACAGATGGCCCTTTATACAGACTGGAGCTACTGGTTCACTGAACTCTGGTTCAATCATTCACACACATATTATACAGACTGACTACTGGAGCTACTGGTTCACTGAACTCTGGTTCAATCATTCACACACATATTATACAGACTGACTACTGGAGCTACTGGTTCACTGAACTCTGGTTCAATCATTCACACACATATTATACAGACTGACTACTGGAGCTACTGGTTCACTGAACTCTGGTTCAATCATTCACACACATATTATACAGACTGACTACTGGAGCTACTGGTTCACTGAACTCTGGTTCAATCATTCACACACATATTATACAGACAGACTGACTACTGAATCCATCGCTAGGCGGATAAACCCATCGCTAGGCGGAGGAATCCATCGCTAGGCGGACATACCCATCGCTAGGCGGAGGAATCCATCGCTAGGTGGACGAACCCATCGCTAGGCAGACATACCCAACGCTAAGCAGATGAACCCATCGCTAGGCGGACGAACCCATCGCTAGGTGGACGAGCTAGGCGGACGAACCCATCGCTAGGCTGACATACCCATCGCTAGGCGGACAAACCCATCGCTAGGCAGACATACCCAACGCTCGGCGGACAAACCCATCGCTTGGCGGACGAACCCATTGCTAGGCGGGCGAACCATCGCTCGGCGGAGGAATCCATCGCTAGGCGGAGGAATCCATCGCTAGGCAGACGAATCCATCCCTAGGCAGACAAATCCATCGCTAGGCAGACGAATCCATCGCTAGGCAGACGAATCCATCGCTAGGCAGACGAATCCATCGCTAGGCGGAGGAACCCATCGCTAGGCAGACACAACCATCGCTAGGCAGACACAACCATCGCTAGGCGGAGGAACCCATCGCTAGGCGGAGGAATCCATCTCTAGGTGGAGGAACCCATCGCTAGGCGGAGGAACCCATCTCTAGGCGGAGGAACCCATCTCTAGGCGGAGGAACCCATCTCTAGGCGGAGGAACCCATCTCTAGGCGGAGGAACCCATCTCTAGGCGGAGGAACCCATCGCTAGGCGGAGGAACCCATCTCTAGGCGGAGGAACCCATCTCTAGGCGGAGGAATCCATCGCTAGGCGGAGGAACCCATCTCTAGGCGGAGGAATCCATCTCTAGGCGGAGGAACCCCTCGCTAGGTGGAGGAACCCATCTCTAGGCGGAGGAACCCATCTCTAGGCGGAGGAACCCATCTCTAGGCGGAGGAACCCATCGCTAGGCGGAGGAACCCATCTCTAGGCGGAGGAACCCATCTCTAGGCGGAGGAACCCATCTCTAGGCGGAGGAACCCATCTCTAGGCGGAGGAACCCATCTCTAGGCGGAGGAACCCATCTCTAGGCGGAGGAACCCATCTCTAGGCGGAGGAACCCATCTCTAGGCGGAGGAACCCATCGCTAGGCGGAGGAACCCATCTCTAGGCGGAGGAACCCATCTCTAGGCGGAGGAACCCATCGCTAGGCGGAGGAACCCATCTCTAGGCGGAGGAACCCATCTCTAGGCGGAGGAACCCATCGCTAGGCGGAGGAACCCATCGCTAGGCGGAGGAACCCATCGCTAGGCGGAGGAACCCATCTCTAGGCGGAGGAACCCATCGCTAGGCGGAGGAACCCATCTCTAGGCGGAGGAACCCATCGCTAGGTGGAGGAACCCATCTCTAGGCGGAGGAACCCATCGCTAGGCGGAGGAACCCATCGCTAGGTGGAGGAACCCATCGCTAGGCGGAGGAACCCATCGCTAGGTGGAGGAACCCATCTCTAGGCGGAGGAACCCATCTCTAGGCGGAGGAACCCATCGCTAGGTGGAGGAACCCATCGCTAGGCGGAGGAACCCATCGCTAGGCGGAGGAACCCATCTCTAGGCGGAGGAACCCATCGCTAGGCGGAGGAACCCATCGCTAGGCGGAGGAACCCATCGCTAGGCGGAGGAACCCATCTCTAGGCGGAGGAACCCATCTCTAGGCGGAGGAACCCATCTCTAGGCGGAGGAACCCATCTCTAGGTGGAGGAACCCATCTCTAGGCGGAGGAACCCATCTCTAGGCGGAGGAACCCATCGCTAGGCGGAGGAACCCATCTCTAGGTGGAGGAACCCATCTCTAGGCGGAGGAACACATCTCTAGGCGGAGGAACCCATCTCTAGGTGGAGGAACCCATCTCTAGGCGGAGGAACCCATCTCTAGGCGGAGGAACCCATCTCTAGGCGGAGGAACCCATCTCTAGGCGGAGGAACCCATCGCTAGGCGGAGGAACCCATCGCTAGGCGGAGGAACCCATCGCTAGGCGGAGGAACCCATCGCTAGGCGGAGGAACCCATCTCTAGGCGGAGGAACCCATCGCTAGGCGGAGGAACCCATCTCTAGGCGGAGGAACCCATCTCTAGGCGGAGGAACCCATCTCTAGGCGGAGGAACCCATCGCTAGGCGGAGGAACCCATCTCTAGGCGGAGGAACCCATCGCTAGGCGGAGGAACCCATCGCTAGGCGGAGGAACCCATCTCTAGGCGGAGGAACCCATCGCTAGGCGGAGGAACCCATCGCTAGGCGGAGGAACCCATCTCTAGGCGGAGGAACCCATCGCTAGGCGGAGGAACCCATCTCTAGGCGGAGGAACCCATCTCTAGGCGGAGGAACCCATCGCTAGGCGGAGGAACCCATCGCTAGGCGGAGGAACCCATCGCTAGGCGGAGGAACCCATCGCTAGGCGGAGGAACCCATCTCTAGGCGGAGGAACCCATCGCTAGGCGGAGGAACCCATCGCTAGGCGGAGGAACCCATCTCTAGGCGGAGGAACCCATCTCTAGGCGGAGGAACCCATCGCTAGGCGGAGGAACCCATCGCTAGGCGGAGGAACCCATCTCTAGGCGGAGGAACCCATCGCTAGGCGGAGGAACCCATCTCTAGGCGGAGGAACCCATCGCTAGGCGGAGGAACCCATCTCTAGGCGGAGGAACCCATCGCTAGGCGGAGGAACCCATCTCTAGGCGGAGGAACCCATCTCTAGGCGGAGGAACCCATCTCTAGGCGGAGGAACCCATCGCTAGGCGGAGGAACCCATCTCTAGGTGGAGGAACCCATCGCTAGGCGGAGGAACCCATCTCTAGGCGGAGGAACCCATCGCTAGGCGGAGGAACCCATCTCTAGGCGGAGGAACCCATCGCTAGGCGGAGGAACCCATCTCTAGGCGGAGGAACCCATCGCTAGGCGGAGGAACCCATCGCTAGGCGGAGGAACCCATCTCTAGGCGGAGGAACCCATCGCTAGGCGGAGGAACCATCTCTAGGCGGAGGAACCCATCTCTAGGTGGAGGAACCCATCGCTAGGCGGAGGAACCATCTCTAGGCGGAGGAACCCATCTCTAGGCGGAGGAACCCATCTCTAGGTGGAGGAACCCATCGCTAGGCGGAGGAACCCATCGCTAGGCGGAGGAACCCATCTCTAGGCGGAGGAACCCATCGCTAGGCGGAGGAACCCATCTCTAGGCGGAGGAACCCATCGCTAGGCGGAGGAACCCATCTCTAGGCGGAGGAACCCATCGCTAGGCGGAGGAACCCATCGCTAGGCGGAGGAACCCATCTCTAGGCGGAGGAACCCATCTCTAGGTGGAGGAACCCATCGCTAGGCGGAGGAACCATCTCTAGGCGGAGGAACCCATCTCTAGGCGGAGGAACCCATCTCTAGGTGGAGGAACCCATCTCTAGGCGGAGGAACCCATCTCTAGGTGGAGGAACCCATCTCTAGGTGGAGGAACCCATCTCTAGGCGGAGGAACCCATCTCTAGGTGGAGGAACCCATCTCTAGGTGGAGGAACCCATCTCTAGGCGGAGGAACCCATCTCTAGGCGGAGGAACCCATCGCATGAAGCGCCTTCCCACTGTCCTCCATATACATCCAACTCTCAAAAGTACACAACTAATTAGCATTTAACTGTTATTTCCTTCATTAGCAGGAAGCTTGGTCAGGTTGTAATGTGAATGTATCAGAGCATAAACGTGGCCTATACATACAGGGACCACATCACAGCCTCAATGAACCCCCCAGCCAATTAAAACAGCTCATACCTCTACCCTGTTACTAGTGTGGCACATCCCTGGGATCACAGACACTAACACACTGTCAGACACATACACACACTCATACACTAACACACACACACACACTGTCAGACACATGCACACACTCACACTGTCAGACACATACACACACTCATACACTAACACACACACACTGTCAGACACATACACACACTCATACACTAACACACACACACTGTCAGACACATGCACACACTCACACACACACACTGTCAGACACATACACACGCTCATACACTAACACGCACACACTGTCAGACACATACACACACTCATACACTAACACACACACACTGTCAGACATATACACACACTCATACACTAACACACACACACACACACTAACACACACACACCCACACCAACTAACACACACACACTCTCAGACATATACACACATTCATACACACACACACACACACACACACACACACCCTCAGACATATACACACATTCATATTCATACACGCACGCACGCACGCACGCACGCACGCACGCACGCACACACACTCTCTCTCTCTCAGACATATACACACACACACTCTCAGACATATACACACACACACACACACACAGTGACGGTACCTCTAGGTGCTCCAGGATGTACGGAGGGTTGGTCATGCCCAGTCTCAGCATGGCTCCTTCAGGAATTTCTTCCACTAGTCTCCATAGCAGAGTGGGCAGGTCTGTCCCGATGTCCTTCCCATAAGCCCCGGTGTCCTCACTGGTCAGCCAGATCTCACACACACCCTCTGAGGAGAGAGAGACAAAGAATTCGAAAACAAATCCAATTTTGAAAAACTCCCATATCTACTGGGTGAAATACCACAGTGTGCATCACAGCAGCAAGATTTGTGACCTGTTGTCACGAGAAAAGGGCAACCAGTGAAGAACAAACACCATTGTAAATACAACCCATGTTTATGCTTATTTATTTTATCTTGTGTCCTTTAACCATTTGTACATTGTTAAAACACTGTATATATATAATATGACATTTGTAATGTCTTTATTGTTTTTAAACTTCTGTATGTGTAATGTTTACTGTTAATTTTGAATGTTTATTTCACTTTATATATTATCTACCTCACTTGCTTTGGCATATGATTTATGTTATATGTTTCCCATGCCAATAAAGCCCTTGAATTGAATTGAGAGAGAGAGAGAGAGAGAGAGAGAGAGAGAGAGAGAGAGAGAGAGAGAGAGAGAGAGAGAGAGAGAGAGAGAGAGAGAGAGAGAGAGAGAGAGAGAGAGAGAGAGAGAGAGAGAGAGAGAGAGAGAGAGAGAGAGAGAGAGAGAGAGAGAGAGAGAGAGAGAGAGAGAGAGAGAGAGAGAGAGAGAGAGAGAGAGAGAGGGAGAGAGAGAGAGAGAGAGAGAGAGAGAGAGAGAGAGAGGGGGGAGAGGGAGAGAGAGAGAGAGAGAGAGAGAGAGAGAGAGATAGAGAGACAGAGACACAGAGAGAGAGAGAGAGAGAGAGAGAGAGAGAGAGAGAGAGAGAGAGAGAGAGAGAGAGAGGGAGAGAGAGAGAGAGAGAGAGACAGAGAGAGAGACATTGGGTCTACAACAAGAACCATGGGTCTACAACAAGAACCTTGGGTCTACAACAAGAACCATGGGTCTACAATAACAACATTGGGTCTACAACAAGAACCATGGGTCTACAACAAGAACCTTGGGTCTACAATAACAACATTGGGTCTACAACAAGAACCTTGGGTCTACAACAAGAACCTTGGGTCTACAACAAGAACCTTGGGTCTACAACAAGAACCTTGGGTCTACAATAACAACATTGGGTCTACAACAAGAACCTTGGGTCTACAACAAGAACCTTGGGTCTACAACAAGAACCTTAAGTCTACAATAACAACATTGGGTCTACAACAAGAACCTTGGGTCTACAACAAGAACCTTGGGTCTACAATAACAACATTGGGTCTACAACAAGAACCTTGGGTCTACCACAAGAACCATGGGTCTACAATAACAACATTGGGTCTACAATAACAACATTGGGTCTACAACAAGAACCTTGGGTCTACAACAAGAACCATGGGTCTACAATAACAACATTGGGTCTACAACAAGAACCTTGGGTCTACCACAAGAACCATGGGTCTACAATACCAATCTCCATTCTCATAATTTGCAGTAAAGAACACTGGAGAACCTCTGTAGAGACGTGTTGACCTCGACGTTGAATCCCACACCGGCATTGAGACCAGGTCTGAGACGGTGAATCTGCCTCTTTGATAAAAGTGACTTTTTAAAAGTTATTTCATAACCTTGGATTCAGTCATGTTATTTTTGGCAGAGGGCTTCAGCAAGCGGTTTTGAATCTGGCGAACAATGAAGGGAGCCTCCTAGTCCTGTGTCTCACCGAGTAGGATAAGTAAGACCGAGGAACCTTGCCTCCCAATGGGAGTGCTCATAGCCAGGTAATAGAGGGTGAACACGAGGAACCTTGCCTCCCAATGGGAGTGCTCATAGCAAGGTAATAGAGGGTGAACTAGTCAAAACAAAATAATATATATAATTAACCTGAAGAGAGGACTCCATCGTTAACCACGGCAAAGAAAACAGGATGTGAGTGTCAGGCTGACATTTCCATCACCTGCGTGTGGTTAAATGAGATTAACGCTGTGTTACCGTGACCTGCTTCCTCTATGTTCTTTCCACAGCAGCACCATTACAACCCATCTACAGGAAGGCTTGATGTCCTACATTAACGGGTGGAATCGTTGGAGGCTGAATGTTCATAAATAAATACATTCCTACAAAAACACAAACTGTAAACGCACACGAGATCTCAACAAGGGAAGGACAAGGGAGAAGCAGAGAGAGGGATGGAAAACAGGGCCGGTGTGGAAAGAGACAGGGATCTCTGGGTTTAGAGCAACAGGGTGGAGAGGACTGGAGGGTGTGTCCCTGAACAAGCAGGGGGGGAGAGGTGGAAAGGGAGAGAGGTGGAAAGGAGAGTCCCAAATATGGGGGGGGCAGATTCAGTGGGTGCAGGCAGTCATGACGAGGGGGGCAGCTGAGTGCTTTGCCGAATCCTCTCCAAACAAAACATCAGGCTGGAGCTGTAACTAACGTAGGTTGCTGGCCCAGTGACGGGGGTGGGAGGACAGGAGATGGCTGGAGCAGAGAGGCAGGCTGCTGGCCCAGGAACAGAGGGCCGAGGGCAGGGGAGGTCGCAGGCCGTCTGCCTGTCACTAACACCACTAAACCCAAGCCAACAGTGTGGCAGGACTCTGACGTCAGGCAGAGGTTTGGCTCTTGGAACAGCTCCACTGGCTGGGGAATGTTTTGTCTGCCTTGGACAGAGATCATGTTCTCCTTGCTGCTGTCAACAGTAACGTGACATTATATCTGCAGCATACGATGTATCACGTCCAAAGACTGAATAAGATATAAACCTCTTGAAGCTGGCCGACGCTCCGGAAGAAGTACAACTACCCAGTATGTAGTGAAGCTGGCCGACGCTCCGGAAGAAGTTAAACTACCCAGTATGTAGTGAAGCTGGCCGACGCTCCAGGAGAAGCTAAACTACCCAGTATGTAGTGAAGCTGGCCTATGCTCCAGGAGAAGTACAACTACCCAGTATGTAGTGAAGCTGGCCGACGCTCCAGGAGAAGTACAACTACCCAGTATGTAGTGAAGCTGGCCGACGCTCCAGGAGAAGTCCAACTACCCAGTATGTAGTGAAGCTGGCCTACGCTCCAGGAGAAGTACAACTACCCAGTATGTAGTGAAGCTGGCCGACGCTCCAGGAGAAGCTAAACTACCCAGTATGTAGTGAAGCTGGCCTACGCTCCAGGAGAAGCTAAACTACCCAGTATGTAGTGAAGCTGGTCTACGCTCCAGGAGAAGTACAACTACCCAGTATGTAGTGAAGCTGGCCGACGCTCCAGGAGAAGCTAAACTACCCAGTATGTAGTGAAGCTGGCCGACGCTCCAGGAGAAGCTAAACTACCCAGTATGTAGTGAAGCTGGTCTACGCTCCAGGAGAAGTACAACTACCCAGTATGTAGTGAAGCTGGCCGACGCTCCAGGAGAAGCTAAACTACCCAGTATGTAGTGAAGCTGGCCGACGCTCCAGGAGAAGATAAACTACCCAGTATGTAGTGAAGCTGGCCGACGCTCCAGGAGAAGCTAAACTACCCAGTATGTAGTGAAGCTGGTCTACGCTCCAGGAGAAGTACAACTACCCAGTATGTAGTGAAGCTGGCCGACGCTCCAGGAGAAGCTAAACTACCCAGTATGTAGTGAAGCTGGCCGACGCTCCAGGAGAAGTACAACTACCCAGTATGTAGTGAAGCTGGCCGACGCTCCAGGAGAAGTACAACTACCCAGTATGTAGTGAAGCTGGCCTACGCTCCAGGAGAAGATAAACTACCCAGTATGTAGTGAAGCTGGTCTACGCTCCAGGAGAAGATAAACTACCCAGTATGTAGTGAAGCTGGTCTACGCTCCAGGAGAAGCTAAACTACCCAGTATGTAGTGAAGCTGGCCGACGCTCCAGGAGAAGTACAACTACCCAGTACGTAGCCTAAATATGTATCATGTACCACTGTGGATGTGAGTGGTGCTGTAAAGAGGAACATCCTGTACCACTGTAGATGTGAGTGGTGCTGTAAAGAGGAACATCCTGTACCACTGTAGATGTGAGTGGTGCTGTAAAGAGGAACATCATGGTTCCACTGTGGATGTGAGTGGTGCTGTAGGGGGAACATCCTGTTCCACTGTGGAGGTGAGTGGTGCTGTAAAGAGGAACATCCTGTTCCACTGTGGATGTGAGTGGTGCTGTAGGGGGAACATCCTGTACCACTGTGGATGTGAGTGGTGCTGTAAAGAGGAACATCCTGTTCCACTGTGGATGTGAGTGGTGCTGTAAAGAGGAACATCCTGTTCCACTGTGGATGTGAGTGGTGCTGTAAAGAGGAACATCCTGTACCACTGTGGATGTGAGTGGTGCTGTAAAGAGGAACATCCTGTTCCACTGTGGATGTGAGTGGTGCTGTAAAGAGGAACATCCTGTTCCACTGTGGATGTGAGTGGTGCTGTAAAGAGGAACATCCTGTACCACTGTGGATGTGAGTGGTGCTGTAAAGAGGAACATCCTGTTCCACTGTGGATGTGAGTGGTGCTGTAAAGAGGAACATCCTGTTCCACGTTTATCTCTGTGCCTTAACGTAGAGGATGATGAAGAATCGACTGCAGCTCTGAAGAACCTGTCAGCTCCCATCCATTCAACTCATTAGGGAGGTCTGTGTAAAACAGTGAAATCACATTAAACGATACACGGTGCAGCTACACTCAACTAAATTAATATTTCATGAGTTTAGCCAAAATAAAGCTAAATTGTTAATTGCCTTTTGAAAGCCTCACCAAAAGCTAACAGCTAACATTTCATTTGGCCTCTCAAGCCCAAGTGTGTAAATGATTAATTCTGTTAAAGCACTGTTTACCCTCTCTGAACACAGAGAACCAAACTCCCTACTCTGTTCTGATGACTCTACAGCTGTCGAGTGGAGCAACCAGGACAGGGTGACCCCAGGGTGGTTATATACCAGGATAGGGTGACCCCAGGGTGGTTATGTACCAGGACAGGGTGACCCCAGGGTGGTTATGTACCAGGACAGGGTGACCCCAGGGTGAGGTGTTTATGTACCAGGACAGGGTGACCCCTACTCTGTCTCAGGGAAAATCTGCATCCAGCTGACCCCTCTCTCTCTCCCTCTCTCTCTCTCTCTCTCTCTCTCTCTCTCTCTCTCTCTCTCTCTCTCTCTCTCTCTCTCTCTCTCTCTCTCTCTCTCTCTCTCTCTCTCTGTCTCTCTCTCTCTGTCTCTCTCTCTCTCTCTCTCTCTCTCTCTCTCTCTCTCTCTCTCTCTCTCTCTCTCTCTCTCTCTCTCTCTCTCTCTCTCTCTCTCTCTGTATATATCTCAGGGGTCTCTCTCTGTATATATGTCAGGGGTCTCTCTCTGTATATATCTTCACCCCTATCCTTCACCCCCCTCACCCCTTTCCTTCACCCCTCATCCCTTTCCTTCACCCCTCATCCCTTTCCTTCACCCCTATCCTTCACCCCTCAACCCTTTCCTTCACCCCTATCCTTCACCCTCAACCCTTTCCTTCACCCCTATCCTTCACCCCTCACCCCTTTCCTTCACACCCCACCCCTTTCCTTCACCCCTCACCCCTTTCTTCACCCCTATCCTTCACCCCTCACCCCTTTCCTTCAACCCTCTCCTTCTCCCCTCACCCCTATCCTTCACCCCTCACCCCTTTCCTTCACACCCCACCCCTTTCCTTCACCCCTCACCCTTATCCTTCACCCCTCACCCATATCCTTCACCCCCGTCACCCCTTCCCTTCACCCTCACCCCTTTCCTTCACCCTTCACCCCTATCCTTCACCCCTCACCCCTATCCTTCACCCCTCACCCCTTTCATTCAACCCTCACCCCTTTCCTTCACCCCTATCCTTCACCCCTCACCCCTATCCTTCACCCCCCTCACCCCTTTCCTTCACCCCTCACCTCTATCCTTCACCCCCCTCACCCCTTTCCTTCACCCCTCACCCCTTTCCTTCGCCCCTCACCCCTATCCTTCACACCCCTCACCTTCACCCATCACCCTTATCATTCACCCCTCACTCCTATCCTTCACCCCCAACACCCCTTTCCTTCACCCCTCACCCCTATCCTTCACCCCCCTCACCCCTTTCCTTCACCCCTCACCCCTTTACTTCACCCCTCACCCCTATCCTTCACCCCTCACCCCTTTCCTTCACACCCCTCACCCCTATCCTTCACCCCTATCATTCACCCCTCACCCCTATCCTTCACCCCTCACCCCTTTCCTTCACACCCCACCCCTTTCCTTCACACCCCTCACCCCTATCCTTCACCCATCACCGTTATCCTTAACCCCTCACCCATATCCTTCACCCCCGTCACCCCTTCCCTTCACCCTCACCCCTTTCCTTCACCCTTCACCCCTATCCTTCACCCCTCACCCCTTTCCTTCACCCCTCACCCCTATCCTTCACCCCTCACCCCTTTCCTTCACCCCTCACCCCTATCCTTCACACCCCTCACCCCTATCCTTCACACCCCTCACCCTTATCATTCACCCCTCACCCTATCCTTCACCCCTCACCCATTTCCTTCACCCCTCACCCCTATCCTTCACCTCCCTCACCCCTTTCCTTCACCCCTCACCCCTATCCTTCACCCCTCACCCCTTTCCTTCACACCCCTCACCCCTATCCTTCACCCATCACCGTTATCCTTAACCCCTCACCCATATCCTTCACCCCCGTCACCCCTTCCCTTCACCCTCACCCCTTTCCTTCACCCTTCACCCCTATCCTTCACCCCTCACCCCTTTCCTTCACCCCTCACCCCTATCCTTCACCCCTCACCCCTTTCCTTCACCCCTATCCTTCACACCCTCACCCCTATCCTTCACACCCTCACCCTTATCATTCACCCCCTCACCCCTATCCTTCACCCCCTCACCCATTTCCTTCACCCTCACCCCTATCCTTCACCTCCCTCACCCCTTTCCTTCACCCCTCACCCCTATCCTTCACCCCTCACCCCTTTCCTTCACACCCCTCACCCCTATCCTTCACCCATCACCCTTATCCTTCACCCCTCACCCCTATCCTTCACCCCCTCAACCCTTTCCTTCACCCCTCACCCCTATCCTTCACCCCTCACCCTCACCCCTCACCCCTTTCCTTCACACCCCTCACCCCTATCCTTCACCCATCACCCTTATCCTTCACCCCTCACCCCTATCCTTCACCCCCTCACCCCTTTCCTTCACCCCTCACCCCTTTCCTTCATCCCTCACCCCTTTCCTTCACCCCTATCCTTCACCCCTCACCCCTATCCTTCACCCCTCACCCCTTTCCTTCACCCCCCTCACCCCATCCTAGCAACAAGCAGCAGCCCCCTCACCTCCTGTGTTCACACAGAGCAGCAGAGAGAGGTGGGGGGAATAAATTAGCCCTATCCTTGACTATTCACTATCTGGACTATTCAGTCGTGTCTTTCCCTCTAAGTAGGAAACAAGATGTGGCCACAAAGCAACAGCTGCCGACGGCTCCGTCTGCTGGTCTGGACAATAGGGCTTATTAATGAGGCTTTAAAGCTCTACTCCCTCACTCCTCAGGGTGAACAGAGAGAGAAGAGGGCCAGGGAGGAGAAGAGGGAGAGTAGAGAGAGGGGGCCAGGGAGGAAGAAGAGGGAGAGTAGAGAGAGGGGGCCAGGGAGGAAGAAGAGGGAGAGTAGAGAGGGCCAGGGATGGAGAAGAGGGAGAGTAGAGAGAGGGGGCCAGGGCGGAAGAAGAGGGAGAGTAGAGAGAGAGAGAGAGAGAGAGAGAGAGAGAGAGAGAGAGAGGCCAGGGAGGAGAAGAGGGGAGTAGAGAGAGAGAGAGAGAGAGAGGGCCAGGGAGGGAGAAGAGGAGAGTAGAGAGGGCCAGGGAGGAAGAAGAGGGAGAGTAGAGAGAGAGAGAGAGAGAGAGGGTCAGGGAGGGGAGAAGAGGGAGAGTAGAGAGGGCCAGGGAGGGAGAAGAGGGAGAGTAGAGAGAGAGAGAGAGAGAGAGAGGGCCAGGGAGGGAGAAGAGGGAGAGTAGAGAGCCAAGGAAGATTGGGTTGTAATGATTAGATCTAGTCAGCAGGATGCAGGAGTAAGACTCTCAGCTCTCTGTCAGCTCAGACGCCCCGTGGTGGAGCTCTGCTTAAGGATGTCATTCTGATTCAAGTGTATCCATGATGATTTATATTACTCAGGCTCCTTTCTTAGTAACAATTAATACTAAGAGAGAGAGAGAGAGAGAGAGAGAAGAGAGAGAGGGAGAGAGAGAGAGAGAGAGAGAGAGAGAGAGAGAGAGAGAGAGAGAGAGAGAGGGAGAGAGAGAGACAGAGCGAGAGAGAGAGAGCGAGAGAGAGACAGAGAGAGACTGATGTTCTTTCATTCTATAAACTACATATCATATTCATGTCATGACGTTGGCCTGGGGGTTGGTTTATGACAGTCATAAATACCTCTTCCCCCATGTTCCTCTCTCTAACCTACTGAGGTTACATTTGCAAAACCCTTGGTTAACATAGAGATTCTGGGAACATCAGAAGGTGGGGGGAAATGAACTATATTCTGGTAATCCAACCATTTGAACATAATGAATATGATGTCAGTTCGGTTGTCATCTCAGACATTCTCATCAATGATAAGATGACATAAACTCTACAGTGGAAAGTCTACACATTAGAGTTATCGGATTCACATGGAATTGTTGTTCAATTTAAATGTTTGAATATGAAATTATTCGTGATGGGATGAAATGTGATTTTAGCTTCTAAATGTGAGATTTGGGTTTTCATAAGATAGGGCTCTGCTCAATCAGTGGCCCGCACCTGTGAAGGGACATGGGCTATAAAACTTTTCAAACACGCCCTCCTCTCCCTTCCTATATAAGCCCTTGACGACAATATAACCTCCTGTTCCGAGGACGTGAGGACGATGGTCCGATGTCAGAATGGTTCAGATAATAACTACAGAACGAAGCCAACATCAGCGTGAGCTTTGGTTGTGAATGGTGTGAACTTTGAACTCTTATTCACTACAGAAGTGATACATCCGAGCCGTTGAGTTAGCAACAGCAGATGCAACGAGGATTAGGAAGGAACAGACAGAGTATCCCATCTATCACCCCCTCTCTCCCCCTCGCCCCCCCCCTCTCCCCCTTCCCTCTCTCCCCCTTCGCTTCCTCCCCTCCCTCCCCTCCTCCCCCCCACCCTCCTCTCCCTCCCTCCCCTCCTCCCTCCTCCCCTCCTCTCCCTCCCTCCCCCCCACCCTCCCCTCCTCTCCCTCCCTCCCTAACTCCCCTCCCTCCCTCCCTTACTCCCCTCCCCTCTCCCTCCCCTCCCTCCCTCCTCCTCTCCCCTCCCCTCTCCCTCCCTCCTCCCCTCCCCTCTCCCTCCCTCCCCTCCCCTCTCCCTCCCCTCTCCCTCCCTTACTCCCCCTCCCCTCTCCCTCCCCCTCCCTCCCTCCCCTCCTCTCTCTTCATGTATTAATTAGCTGTAATACATCAGATGTAGCGGCATCGTGAGCCAGATTCCTTCTAGATCTTTAAGCCGTTTCACAAATGTATTCAGAAAAACACTTTGCTCGGTTAATTGTAAGGTTTTTCTGAACAGTGTGCGACTAATGAAAAGTGTGCTGTGATTAGAGAACACTAATTAGTAACGTTTCATGTGAACTTAACAACCTGTCAGTGTCACAGTCCTCTGACCGGATCCATTCATCTCAGACACATCAGTATACATGAATACTGCATCATGGGTAGTAGAGCTACAACGTAGTATACAGATCTATACTACAGGGATAATACTGCATCATGGGTAGTAGAGCTACAACGTAGTATACAGATCTATACTACAGGGATAATACTGCATCATGGGTAGTAGAGCTACAACGCAGTATACATATCTATACTACAGGGATAATACTGTATCATGGGTAGTAGAGCTACAACGCAGTATACAGATCTATACTACAGGGATAATACTGCATCATGGGTAGTAGAGCTACAACGTAGTATACAGATCTATACTACAGGGATAATACTGCATCATGGGTAGTAGAGCTACAACGTAGTATACACCTCTGTACTACAGGGATAATACTGCATCATGGGTAGTAGAGCTACAACGTAGTATACATATCTATACTACAGAGATATTACTGCATCATGGGTAGTAGAGCTACAACGTAGTATACAGATCTATACTACAGGGATAATACTGCATCATGGGTAGTAGAGCTACAACGTAGTATACAGATCTATACTACAGGGATATTACTGCATCATGGGTAGTAGAGCTACAACGTAGTATACAGATCTATACTACAGGGATAATACTGCATCATGGGTAGTAGAGCTAGAATGTAGTATACAGATTTATACTACAGGGATAATACTGCATCATGGGTAGTAGAGCTACAACGTAGTATACAGATCTATACTACAGGGATAATACTGTATCATGGGTAGTAGAGCTACAACGTAGTATACAGATCTATACTACAGGGATAATACTGCATCATGGGTAGTAGAGCTACAACGTAGTATACAGATCTATACTACAGGGATATTACTGCATCATGGGTAGTAGAGTTACAACGTAATATACAGATCTATACTACAGGGATAATACTGCATCATGGGTAGTAGAGCTACAACGTAGTATACAGATCTATACTACAGGGATAATACTGCATCATGGGTAGTAGAGCTAGAATGTAGTATACAGATCTATACTACAGGGATAATACTGCATCATGGGTAGTAGAGCTACAACGTAGTATACAGATCTATACTACAGGGATAATACTGCATCATGGGTAGTAGAGCTACAACGTAGTATACAGATCTATACTACAGGGATAATACTGCATCATGGGTAGTAGAGCTACAACGTAGTATACAGATCTATACTACAGGGATAATACTGCATCATGGGTAGTAGAGCTACAACGTAGTATACATATCTATACTACAGGGATAATACTGCATCATGGGTAGTAGAGCTACAACGTAGTATACAGATCTATACTACAGGGATAATACTGCATCATGGGTAGTAGAGCTAGAACGTAGTATACAGATCTATACTACAGGGATAATACTGCATCATGGGTAGTAGAGCTACAACGTAGTATACAGATATATACTACAGGGATAATACTGCATCATGGGTAGTAGAGTTACAACGTAGTATACACCTCTGTACTACAGGGATAATACTGCATCATGGGTAGTAGAGCTACAACGTAGTATACAGATCTATACTACAGGGATAATACTGCATCATGGGTAGTAGAGCTACAACGTAGTATACAGCTCTATACTACAGGGATAATACTGCATCATGGGTAGTAGAGCTACAACGTAGTATACAGATCTATACTACAGGGATAATACTGCATCATGGGTAGTAGAGCTACAACGTAGTATACAGATCTATACTACAGGGATAATACTGCATCATGGGTAGTAGAGCTACAACGTAGTATACAGATCTATACTACAGGGATAATACTGCATCATGGGTAGTAGAGCTAGAACGTAGTATACAGATCTATACTACAGGGATAATACTGCATCATGGGTAGTAGAGTTACAACGTAGTATACACCTCTGTACTACAGGGATAATACTGCATCATGGGTAGTAGAGTTACAACGTAGTATACTACTCTATACTACAGGGATAATACTGCATCATGGGTAGTAGAGCTAGAATGTAGTATACAACTCCATGCTACAGGGATAATACTACTCTATACTACAGGGATAATACTGCATCATGGGTAGTAGAGCTAGAATGTAGTATACAACTCCATGCTACAGGGATAATACTACTCTATACTACAGGGATAATACTACTCTATACTACAGGGATAATACTACTCTATACTACAGGGATAATACTACTCTATACTACAGAGCTGGGTAGAATGTAGTATACAACTCCATGGGATAATACTGCATCATGGATAATACTACTCTATACTACAGGGATAATACTGCATCATGGGTAGTAGAGCTAGAATGTAGTATACAACTCCATGCTACAGGGATAATACTACTCTATACTACAGGGATAATACTACTCTATACTACAGGGATAATACTACTCTATACTACAGGGATAATACTACTCTATACTACAGGGATAATACTACTCTATACTACAGGGGTAATACTGCATCATGGGTAGTAGAGTTAGAATGTAGTATACTACTCTATACTACAGGGATAATACTGCATCATGGGTAGTAGAGCTAGAATGTAGTATACAACTCCATGCTACTCTATACTACAGGGATAATACTGCATCATGGGTAGTAGAGCTAGAATGTAGTATACAACTCCATGCTACAAGGATAATACTACTCTATACTACAGGGATAATACTACTCTATACTACAGGGATAATACTACTCTATACTACAGGGATAATACTACTCTATACTACAGGGATAATACTGTCTATGAACCTACATACAGTACATCATGTCTGTCTATGAACCTACATACAGTACATCATGTCTGTCTCTGAACCTACATACAGTACATCATGTCTGTCTATGAACCTACATACAGTACATCATGTCTGTCTATGAACCTACATACAGTACATCATGTCTGTCTATGAACCTACATACAGTACATCATGTCTGTCTATGAACCTACATACAGTACATCATGTCTGTCTATGAACCTACATACAGTACATCATGTCTGTCTCTGAACTCCAAGGCAGAACTGGACAAGGAGACATTGTGAGAATGGTTTTACAAGGTTATAACACAAACCTTATTAAAATGATATACACAAACCGACATTCTGAAACACGGCTGGGTAGAGGGTTGGGGTATTGTAGGACTGAGGCTGGGTAGAGGGTTGGGGTAAAGGGTTGGGGTAAAGGGTTGGGGTATTGTAGGACTGAGGCTGGGTAAAGGGTTGGGGTATTGTAGGACTGAGGCTGGGTAAAGGGTTGGGGTAATGTAGGACTGAGGCTGGGTAAAGGGTTGGGGTAGTATAGGACTGAGGCTGGGTAAAGGGTTGGGGTATTATAGGACTGAGGCTGGGTAAAGGGTTGGGGTATTGTAGGACTGAGGCTGGGTAAAGGGTTGGGGTATTATAGGACTGAGGCTGGGTAAAGGGTTGGGGTATTGTAGGACTGAGGCTGGGTAAAGGGTTGGGGTATTGTAGGACTGAGGCTGGGTAAAGGGTTGGGGTATTATAGGACTGAGGCTGGGTAAAGGGTTGGGGTATTGTAGGACTGAGGCTGGGTAAAGGGTTGGGGTATTGTAGGACTGAGGCTGGGTAGAGGGTTGGGGTATTGTAGGACTGAGGCTGGGTAAAGGGTTGGGGTAAAGGGTTGGGGTATTGTAGGACTGAGGCTGGGTAAAGGGTTGGGGTATTGTAGGACTGAGGCTGGGTAAAGGGTTGGGGTATTGTAGGACTGAGGCTGGGTAGAGGGTTGGGGTAAAGGGTTGGGGTAAAGGGTTGGGGTATTGTAGGACTGAGGCTGGGTAAAGGGTTGGGTTATTGTAGGGCTGAGGATGGGTAAAGGGTTGGGGTATTATAGGACTGAGGCTGGGTAAAGGGTTGGGGTATTATAGGACTGAGGCTGGGTAAAGGGTTGGGGTATTGTAGGACTGAGGCTGGGTAAAGGGTTGGGGTATTGTAGGACTGAGGCTGGGTAAAGGGTTGGGGTATTGTAGGACTGAGGCTGGGTAAAGGGTTGGGGTATTGTAGGACTGAGGCTGGGTAAAGGGTTGGGGTATTATAGGGTAAAGGGTTGGGGTATTGTAGGACTGAGGCTGGGTAAAGGGTCGGGGTATTGTAGGACTGAGGCTGGGTAAAGGGTTGGGGTATTGTAGGACTGAGGCTGGGTAAAGGGTTGGGGTAGAGGGTTGGGGTAGAGGGTTGGGCTAAAGGGTCGGGGTAAAGGGTCGGGGTATCGTAGGACTGAGGCTGTGGTCGTGGTGTCTGGGGCAGTGTTATGGGTGGGGTGTAAGGATGGAGGGGTAGTCTGTTGTATGACCTCACACGGGCGGGCGCTTGACACTGAAGAGATACCACATATGTAAATGATGTGTTCATTTTAATATCAGCTGTGAAAGGACTCCGGGGCCATCCCCTCTACCCTGCACCTCCCCCTGTTTAATATCAGCTGTGAAAGGACTCCGGGCCATCCCCTCTACCCTGCACCTCCCCCTGTTTAATATCAGCTGTGAAAGGACTCCGGGCCATCCCCTCTACCCTGCACCTCCCCCTGTTTAATATCAGCGGTGAAAGGACTCCGGGCCATCCCCTACCCTGCACCTCCCCCTGTTTAATATCAGCTGTGAAAGGACTCCGGGCCATCCCCTCTACCCTGCACCTCCCCCTGTTTAATATCAGCTGTGAAAGGACTCCGGGCCATCCCCTCTACCCTGCACCTCCCCTGTTTAATATCAGCTGTGAAAGGACTCCGGGCCATCCCCTCTACCCTGCACCTCCCCCTGTTTAATATCAGCTGTGAAAGGACTCCGGGCCATCCCCTCTACCCTGCACCTCCCCCTGTTTAATATCAGCTGTGAAAGGACTCCGGGCCATCCCCTCTACCCTGCACCTCCCCCTGTTTAATATCAGCGGTGAAAGGACTCCGGGCCATCCCCTACCCTGCACCTCCCCTGTTTAATATC
>NW_026287149.1:130000-132500 GCF_023373465.1 Oncorhynchus keta | reverse complement strand
GTCTCAGACTCCCACCCCCCGTCTCACATCCCCACCCCCAGTCTCACGCCCACCCCCTCGTCTCACTCCCCACCCCCCGTCTCAGGAGATATTGGACTCCCACCCCCCGTCTCAGACTCCCACCCCCCGTCTCACGCCCACCCCCCAGTCTCACGCCCACCCCCCCGTCTCACTCCTCCTCCCCCTCCCCCTCCTCCCCCGTCTCACTCCTCCTCCCCCCGTCTCACTCCCACCCCCGTCTCACTCCTCCTCCCCCTCGTCTCACTCCTCCTCCCCCTCGATCTCACTCCTCCTCCCCCTCCCCCTCCTCCCCCCCCCGTCTCATCCTCCTCCCCGTCTCACTCCTCCTCCCCCTCGTCTCCATCCTCCCCCCCTCGTCTCACTCATCCTCCCCCGTCTCCATCTCACTCATCCTCCCCCCCGTCTCCGTCTCAGACTCCCACCCCCCCGTCTCACTCCCACCCCCCGTCTCCCCCACCCCCCGTCTCACGCCCACCCCCCGTCTCACGCCCACCCCCTCGTCTCACTCCCACCCCCCAGTCTCACCCCACCCCCCCCGTCTCACGCCCACCCCCCAGTCTCACGCCCACCCCCCGTCTCACTCCTCCTCCCCCTCCCCTCCTCCCCGTCTCACATCCTCCTCTCCCCGTCTCAGACTCCCAACCCCGTGTCTCACATCCCACCCCCAGTCTCAGACTCCTCCTCCCCCTCCCCCTCCTCCCCCCCGTCTCACTCCTCCTCCCCCCGTCTCACTCCCACCCCCTGTCTCACTCCCATCCCCTCTCACATGTCTCCTCCTCCCCCATCGTATCATGTCTCCTCCTCCCCCTTGTCTCACTCATCCTCCCCCCGTCTCCAGTCTCACTCCCACCCCGTCTCACGCCCACCCCCTGTCTCCGCCCACCCCCTGTCTCACGCCCACCCCCTGTCTCACTCCCACCCCCCCGTCTCACTCCCACCCCCCCCCCCGTCTCACGCCCACCCCCTGTCTCACTCCCACCCCCCCCGTCTCATCCCACCCCCCGTCTCACGCCCACCCCCAGTCTTGATGAGACCCACCCCCTGTCTCACATGTCTCCTCCCCCGTCTCCGTCTTACTCCTCCTCCCCCGTCTCACTCTTCTTCACTTTCCTCCCCCCGTCTGACTCCTCCTCACCCCTGTCAAAACAACCATGACAACCTTAAATGTAAAAAAATTAAAAAATTGCCACTTATAAATTATTGATCAGGGTCTCTGCCCTCCCTGCTGGTAAAGTATGCCAGCAACACCCACTAAAAGCCTTGGTGAGGAAAGAGGAATCGTCAGGCCTGGACCCGTGGCCTCCCTGCTGGTAAAGTATGCCATCAACACCCACTAAAAGCCTTGGTGAGGAAAGAGGAATCGTCAGGCCTGGACCCGTGGCCTCCCTGTTGGTAAAGTATGCCAGCAACACCCACTAAAAGCTGGTTGTGCATCTCAGAGGAACCCTGCGGCTTCAATCAGACAGGCAGAGAGGCACGCAGGCATAGAGTCCCAAATCACAACCTATTCCCTACTGGCCCTGGTCTAGAGTAGAGCACTATGTAGTGAATAGGGGGCCATTTGGGAAGGAAGGTGCTGTTTAAAGGGGATGAATAGGCTGGGAAATGAACGTTGGATTAATGCTGGATGGAGCTGGCTGAGTAGCTGTGTGTCTGGGGGTGGATGATGTGTTGGTGGGTGGGGGGATGGATGATGTGTTGGTGGGTGGGATGGATGATGTGTTGGTGGGTGGGGGGATGGATGATGTGTTGGTGGGTGGGGATGGATGATGTGTTGGTGGATGTCCCTCCCTCGGGTGGATGATGTGTTGGTGGATGTAGGGATCCCCCCATGGATGATGTGTTGGTAGGTGGGGATGATGGTTGGTGAACCCCCTGTGGGGGTGGGATGATGTGTTGGTGGGGTAGGATGATGATGTGTTAGTGGTAGGGGGATGATGTGTTAAAGGGTGGGGATGGATGATGTGTTGGTAGGTGGATGGATGTGTGTTGGTGGGTGGGATGGATGATGTGTTGGTGGGTGGGGGGTGGATGATGTGTTGTGGGTGGGGGATGATGGTTTGGTATGGATGGATGATGTTAGTTGGTGGATGTGTTGGTGGGTGGATGGATGATGTGTTGGTGGGTGGGGGATGGATGATGTGTTGGTGGAGTGGGGGATGGATGATGTGTTGGTGGGTAGGGGGATGATGATGTGTTGGTGGGTGGGGGATGAATGATGTGTTGGTGGTAGGGGGGATGATGTGTTGGTGGGTAGAGGGGGATGATGATGTGTTGGTGGGTGGGATGATGGATGATGTGTTGGGGGGTGGGGATGGATGATGTGTTGGTGGGTGGGGGATGGATGATGTGTTGGTGGGTGGGGGATGGATGATGTGTTGGTGGGGGGATGGATGATGTGTTGGTGGGTGGGATGGATGATGTGTTGGTGGGTGGGGGATGGATGATGTGTTGGTGGGTGGGATGGATGATGTGTTGG